>NW_007156637.1:0-4049 GCF_000164805.1 Carlito syrichta | reverse complement strand
GTGGGTAGACAGGTGTGTGGGATGCAGCAGGGGCCACACAGCAACTCCCAAGCAAGATGTGGTGGAACCCAGGACTTTACAGACACATTGTAGGACGCCTCCGTTCACCACCTGACACACACAGTCTTGGGATAGTGTGGACTATGTGTCAAGATACTTCTCAGCTGTCGATCCAATCCTTATACCCACACGCATTTTAACTTGAATCGACATTGCTCTTTTGCAGTTACCTTCTTCTCACTTCTGGGTTTTCCTTATTCTGGTGGAGGGTTTTCCTTCTGAGCCAAATGATTCATGCCATGCAGCAGATTGAACAATCCTCTGTTGTTAAACCTATCAGTAACAAAGTTGATTAACTTATACTTTAATTTCTTGATTGTAAAGTGCATAGGCTGCCAAAATTGGTTCCTTAATTCCCAAATCTGTTTAAATTACTTTGACTTCACATGGAATTTTCCACCTTTGAGCATAATTACTGAAGCAGGCGTGGATCTTACTCCTATGTGAGAAGTATAACTTTAAATTCTCACGTTCTACCAGTTTCTAGTTCCAGTGCCCATCCTCTGTCGTTCCCATTCTAGAAACTTAAACTCAGTGGTTTAAAGACCGTACTCACCTAGGACACCTGGCCGTGGCTCACCCTAAAAAGCCTGGTGTGGTGTTTTATGTGTATTTGACATGGTGCAAGGCTAGGGGCAGGTACCTGTTATGTTCTCAGTTTTTGGCTCCAAAGAGCGACTGATGTACTTGTCTGATATTACACAGAAGTGAGACTGGAACTGAAAAAGTCAGTATCTAAAGCCTGGGCTCCTACCCACCTCTTCTTATCTCATCTCTGTGTCGGTTTGAACACATACCTGTCCCAAACCCTCCTCTCATTACCAAGCAGGGCTTGGCTTGATCAGGTACAATACTTACGGATTGGCACCAAAAGGTGGTCTATTGTCTTAGTGTATCAGGATATTTACCTCTCAGACCAGTTCGGTTTCTTTTGCAGAAAGACCAGGACCCGAGGGTAAGGAGGAAAAGAGCGAACTCCCTCTCTCCTTGTCTGTCTCTCTTTCCCTGAGTCCCAGGGCCTGAGTGGTTTGGAACTAAGAGGAACCATGGTGACCACGATGACTCACAATGGCCCTCAGAACCTTGTGACCACACTCATCTGCAAGATTCAAACGCTGGCCCCTGGATTATTACTGGTTCTGGCCTGATATGGAGTGTAGATGTTGCCAGGAGAGGAAGCAGATATTACCCATGGGTGGGTGTTGTGCATATCTGTTCCCTGCATAAAACACTCTACTGTCTTGCTCTTAGATCGCATCCCTGGCTTGGGCAAAAATCTCTTTGGTAAAATTTCTCCTTTGTGAGGAGTTTAACATCACCCACTGCATCACACCACATACCCTGGGCAAAGTTCAACAATTTTGACCTTCTGTTCCCATCAGGAACTTAGCCCCAGGTAGAATTTTTCACTTTCTTCTCTCTCTGCATCCAGTCTTGGTCCTGGTTTTTCAATGACAACTTTTATAATAAGCCATTCACTTCAGTGGGGTGATTAATTGCAGAGATTTTGGTTGTGAGTACTCATATGTCTCAAGCCATATTGCCTCCAAGTCTCTGATCTAGAAGAATTATTAATATATTATGATATTCAATGCATGAGCCATATGGGTATCATCTGGAAGCAGGGCAGGGCCTTTTACAAGCTGTCTGAGGGATAGTGGTGGGGATAATGCCTTGTATTTTTAATAGTGATGCTCCTTGAGAGGGCTAAGATGACTGTGATCAGATGTGGCTTCCCCCTACACTGGCTACCCCATTCAGGCTCACGCCTCAAGAAGGTAAGACTCTGCTGCCTGTCAGAGGAACTCAGTTCACACTCCCTTTTTACGGGACAGGGAAGGCTCACTCCTCCAGGTTTCCTCCTGCCCCCGTAGTGCCATAGAGAGACCCCAAGGCTGGGTTCCGTGACCACAACACAGTGGAGAGGGAAGTGAACTTCTTGTTGCAGAGTATTTTATTCATTAAATAAAGGGGAAAATGGTCTGACTCTTTGGAAATTACTTTCCTGGAATACATATGGCAATCACCTCGGATTTGGCCAGAAATGGTTGGTTGATAGAAGTTAAACGCATAAAACAAAAAACAAACAAACACAAATGCATAAAAAACAAGGGAATGCAACAGAAGTAAAATATCTTATTCACATTGGTCACAGACCTTGTAGAACACCTAGAAATACAATTAAGATATTTACAAGGAAAATACCATCTCAAACACTAAAATATTATTTTAATCACCGTTTTTTTTCTGGATAGGAAGATCAATTTTTGGCATGTTATCAGTTCTCCTTTAAATTAATCATCAAACTCAGTGTATCCCAATCCAAAATCACAACAGAATTTTGAGTGACTGTGTCTGGAACTGTCTGGCCAGATACAATTATGTTGAGGGAAAAATGTGATGGCTTGTCCAGGAGGAGGTGCTTGTCATACCAGATACCAAAGCTTACTCTCTAAAATTAAGAATTGACATAGGAATTGATAAGTGTGTCAATGGTTCAAAATAGAAATTCTGGATGTATACTTATGTATATTTGGAATAAAAAACAATGATAAAACTGACATTTCATGCCACAAGTTACCTCAAAGCAGACTCTTATGACCGTGTGTGTGTGTGTGTGTGTGTGTGTGTGTGTGTGTGTGTGTGTGTGTGTCAGTAAGGGAGAAGTGCAGAGGGACTTTAGGGAACACTTGGAGATTTTCCTTCAGGGAGTTCTGGATTATTTCAACATGTACAGGCTTTCTCTGCTGTGCTGTCTTTCTGATATATCTGTGGAGGTCAGCAGTCATGGCTAAAGAACACTCTGAAGTCACTCCTAGCACATTGATAGCAAACATCAGAAGTTGGCAGATGAATGCTTCAAACCTAGCCTTGTATCAAAAACCATGTTGAGTGCTTTACTCAGTTGACAACTGGAGAAGCACAAAAATGATGTGGATCTGACCCAGATGTGGACATGGACACTGATACCAAGGTTGAGTTGGCCTTGTCAAAAGAACCCACGAAATGTATGTTCCTCCAACCCATAGTAATGAGGGAATTCCCTCTCACAGTCCCCACTCCCCCAAATAGTATGGATCAATATATCCTTCCCCTGATGAAACCTTAAACTGGAACCTATGCTCCCACTTTTTTGGTTTGAAGTGGTTTCTGTTCACATGTTTCTATATTTCTGATCCTTGTTCATGCTGCCCAGAGGCCACAAGCACACGAACTGTGGCTACTCATTCTTGAGAGTGTGTTTACCACCCCTGCAGAGTCTGGGAGACTTGGATCTAAGAGGGACCCTGTTTACAAAAGCTGAAAGGTCAGCTGAGTGTACATGTGGCAATACTGTGCACCTCCCACTTACTAGCGAAATGGGGCTTCAAAGAGGTTACTGAAGGTCTTGTTTTGTCTCCCTTGAAGTTTGCGAGAGACCGTGGGAAAAATTATCACCAACAAGTTGAAAATGGGAGTGTCTGGGACTGGGAAGAAATGAGTTCTCTCAAGAGATCTGAGTGGAGCCCACATGTCAGGGAACCCCAGTGGCTTGAGATTCACAGATGTGGTCGCCAAAGGGTCATTAAAGCACCCACCAGGGAAGAAAATTCCGGTTTAAAAGCTGCTGAGCTCCATCCAGATAAGAGAGGAGCCTGTTGGTGATCATGACCTCTTGTCTATCCAGGTGTTCAACAGACCCCGGAGGATGAGCACTGACATGGGGGAGGGAACAGATAATGTCAGAGAACACCTCCCTGGCATATACACCCACAAGTCTTCTCTCTCTCTCTCTCTCTCTCTCTCTCTCTCTCTCTCTCTCTCTGTCTCTCTCTCTCTCTCTCTCTCTCTCTCTCTCTCTCTCTCCCCCCCAGCAGTAAACACTAGAGATTACTTTGGTCCATCATCTGACTTGAGGTGCTCATGTTATCATTTCTTTCATTAAGTCATATGTTTGGCACTGTGTTTAGGATCTGGAATCTGATTTTATTTTATTCGTTAGAATTTTT
>NW_007156636.1:0-679 GCF_000164805.1 Carlito syrichta | reverse complement strand
TAGCTAATGAGTTAAGTCAGATAATTAAGTCACCTAGCTAGCATGTTAGATAACAAGTAAGCTAACTTGTTAGGTAACTACTGAAGTCAGCTAACTAGATATGCTGCTAACTATTTAAGTCAGCTTGCTAGCTGGTATCTAGCAAGTTATCTAACTATTTAAGTCACCTAGCAAGCTATGTGGCTAGCTACGTAGCTAACTATTTAAGTCAGATGTCTAGCTAGGTAGCTTGCTAGTTAAGTCAGCTAGTTAAGTCAGCTGGCTAGGCAGCTGGCTTGCTATGTAGTGAGCTAGTTTACTCAGTGGGCTAGACAGCTGGATATCTGGTTAATTCAGCTAGTTAAGAGTACTGGCTAGTCAACTGGCAAGGTAGGTAGCTAGTTAGCTAAGTCAGCTAGATAGCTAAATGGCTACTGGTGATGTCAGTGAGTTAAGTCAGCTGGATAGCCAACTAGCTAGCTGGTTAAGTCAACTAGTTTAGTCAGCTGTCTAGCACGTTGGCTAGGTAGCTAGCTAGTTAGATAAGTCAGATTGCTAGCAAGCAGACTAGCTGTTCAATTCACCTAGTTAAGTCAGCTGGTTAGGCTGATGGCTAGGCAGGTGTCTAGCTAGTGAAGTAAGCTGGCTAGCCAGTTTGCTGTCTTAAGTAATCTAGGTAATTCAGATGGCTAGACAGCTG
>NW_007156635.1:0-1114 GCF_000164805.1 Carlito syrichta | reverse complement strand
TCATAGTATGCATTGGATGTTCAAGGTCCATTATATGAGTGAGAACATGTGATATTCGGATTTTTGTTTTGTGAGAGATCACTCAGTATTATAGACTCTAGTTCCATCCAGGTGGCAGCGAAATTCATGATTTTGTTCTTTTTTATGAGCTGCGTAGTATCCATCGTGTATATGTACCACATTTTTTTAATCCAGTCCTCTTTTGATAGGCAGCATATTTGTTTCCAGGTTCTTGCTATTGTGAACAATGCTGCGATAAACATACGTGTGCAGGTATCTTTTTTATAGAGTGATTTGTGTTCTTCAGGGTATATTCCCAGTAGGGGGATTGCAGGATCATATGGAAGGTCAATTTTTAGAGCTTTTAGGTATCGCCACACTGCTTTCCACAGAGGTTGCACTAGTTTACACTCCCACCAACAGTGTAGAAGTGTTCCCTTTTCACCACACCCTCTCCAGCAGCTGTTATTTTTTGAGTTGTTGATAATTGCCATTCTGACTGGAGTTAGGTGGTATCTCAGTGTGGTTTTGATTTGCATCTCCCTGATGATTAGTGAGGTTGAGCATTTCTTCATGTGTTTGTTGGCTGCTCGAATGTCTTCTTTTGTGAAGTGTCTGTTCATGTCTTTTGCCCATTTTATAATGGGGTTGTTTGTTTTCTTCTTTTCAGTACGCTTCAGTTCCTTGTAGATCCAGGATGTTAAGCCTTTGTCAGACCTAGAGTTGGCAAAGACTTTTTCCCAGTCTGTAGGCTGTCTCCCTGCTCTCTTGATGGTTTCTTTGGCTTTGCAGAAGCTTGTCAGTTTAATAAGGTCCCATTTGTCTATCTTCTCTCTTAAGTCCTGTGGGTTTCGGGTTTTGTACAGAAATTGGATGCCAGTTCCGATTTCCATGAGAGTATTTCCTTCCTTTTCTAAGGTTCTTATGGTTTGAGGTTTTACATTTAGGTCTCTGATCCATTTGGAGTTAACCTTTGTGCATGGGGATAGATAGGGGTCCTGTTTCAATCTTCTGCATGTGGTCAGCCAATTTTCCCAGCACCATTTACTGAATAGGTTTTCCTCTCCCCATTGGTAGGTGGTGGGGGCTTTGTCGAAGATGAGTTGGTTGAGGA
>NW_007156634.1:0-824 GCF_000164805.1 Carlito syrichta | reverse complement strand
TTCAGAGTCCCGTGATCGCCTCCCTGTCCAGATATCCTCATTACTTTTCTCTTATCTTGAAATGCTTGTTCTAAAGAGAACTCAAACGAAGCTTTTAGTAATGTTTCCCAGGCCCCCCAAGGTTGCTTTCTGTCTTTAGCTAATCTATCATAAAAGTATCTGATTAGTATATTATGAGTTCAGTGAAAACCCACTCTATAAATGTTAACTTAGAGTTTTAACTATTAAATTAAGTAAAAACCTTAACATTAATCTTTATCCTAAGTCAGTGAAAGCAGTGTTATATATCACCTACATAACTCCTAGATAAGTGTTAGAACTTATAATGAATTCATAATGAACTTACTATAAACTTGTGCTTCTAAAAAACCTTATGTCTAAACACTAAACTGCATAATTCTAAATCCAATAAGGAGTGAATATCTTATATCATTTTTTACTTCAGCAATATCTAGTAACTTATAACCAAGTGAAAGAAAGCATTCTTGATGTGCTTCAGAATTTAACCCTTGCATATGTTAGAAAAGGCCAAGTAGCATAGTGGGAAAATGGAAAAATAAACCATTTTCCATTTTCCAGGTTAGCTGTGATTCTTTGCATAAACATGCCATCTTCTTCTTCCACGACTGCACAGAATTTCTTCAGCTGTGTCAACAGCAAAACGGAAGACAGAAGGGCCTCAGCTGCCCAGACTCGCTTTGCAGCCGGGGGTCGTCAGTGCACCTGGACTTTGTCAATTAGGTGGGCCTCCAAGGCTGGCTCCCAACAATGAAGGACTGAAAGATTTTCTCCTAAGATCAGAAACAAGACAAGGATGCCTACTT
>NW_007156633.1:0-495 GCF_000164805.1 Carlito syrichta | reverse complement strand
TTCATCCATATCTTTCCCACAAAAAGGATGTTAATAAGCCTTAACACTAGTCCTGGGGTGAAACACTCAACTTACAAATTTTCAATTTACATTCTTTCTACATCATGTTGACCTAAAAGGAAGAGGCTGCAGCATAAAATATGAGGCAGACCCCCCAAAATCTGAATTATCTTTTGGAGGGCAGGCCCCTTGTAGTACACTTGAAATTTGTTTCTCGAGCTGAAACAGTCAACCAAAGCTCTCATCTAGAAGTTTTGAGAAGATTCCATCACGATTAGCAGAAGAAATGTCCTGAGTTGTGGGAAACATGTGACTGGTTCGTCTATCATGACAATGCACCTGCCTACACCATGCTGAGTGTTCAGCAGTTTTTGACTAAAAAAAGGGCATAATCCCTATCCTCTCTATTTACCAATCCCCCCCCAGCAACTTTTTTGTTTGTTTGTTTCCCCAGATGAAAATAATTCCTTCAAAGGAAAATGTTTTGCTGATGTG
>NW_007156632.1:0-771 GCF_000164805.1 Carlito syrichta | reverse complement strand
GGGTGAAACACTCAACTTACAAATTTCAATTTACATTCTTTCTACATCATGGTTGACCTAAAAGGAAGAGGCTGCAGCATAAAATATGAGGCAGACCCCCCAAAATCTGAATTATCTTTTGGAGGGCAGGCCCCTTGTAGTACACTTGAAATTTGTTTCTCGAGCTGAAACAGTCAACCAAAGCTCTCATCTAGAAGTTTTGAGAAGATTGCATCACGATTAGCAGAAGAAATGTCCTGAGTTGTGGGAAACATGTGACTGGTTCGTCTATCATGACAATGCACCTGCCTACACCATGCTGAGTGTTCAGCAGTTTTTGACTAAAAAAAGGGCATAATCCCTATCCTCTCTATTTACCAATCCCCCCTCAGCAACTTTTTTGTTTGTTTGTTTCCCCAGATGAAAATAATTCCTTCAAAGGAAAATGTTTTGCTGATGTGGAAGAGGTAAAATAAACAATGACAGAAACACTAAAAGGCATCAAAATTGACAATGTCAAAAACTGTTTTAAGCAGTGGAAAAGGCATCTTGATAAACAAATGAGAACTTTGAAAGTGACTACAGTTTAAACATGCAAGAATACACAATTTTTTATAAATAATTTTGGTTTTTTGGTCCCCCTCAAAATATAATTTGAAGGGTTTCTGAAGCCAAAATGAGTACAACTGCCCAGGACACTTGCAAGTTGTTCTGGAGAGTGCTCTATCAGCCTTTGTTACTAGAAGGCTTTTAAAGGTAAAGGGAACAAGGAGTAGACTGATACAAAGCTGT
>NW_007156631.1:0-3008 GCF_000164805.1 Carlito syrichta | reverse complement strand
TAAAATATATCAAGAGTCTTTTTAGATTTAGGCGTTAGAGAGCTCCAAGAACCGGATTCCCTTTCGTACTTAGCAAGATGACCTGAATTTCCCTGTCCATGTGGATTCCAAAACTCTGTGTACAAAAATGCAGATGCCCAGATGTTTACTAGGGACGTGGAATCCATTGATCCTGGTTACATATTAATAATACCTACTAAATATTTGGCAACTGCAAAATCCTCGGCCCCTCTACAAATAAAGTACAAACGGAAACTTAAGGATTACCAAGTTCATCTTAAGACCAAATTTACATCCAAATATGGCAATATAATACTTTTTTCCGGTAGTCTGACCTTAATTGTCTCGAGGAACTTAAAGGATTTGTACTACCAGATACCCGATTACAACTCTCAAGAGGACCAGAATGTTGCTGGAGTCCTGAAATGACTGATTCAAAATACCCACAAGCCAAATATCTCTGAAACATGAGACGAGCTCTAAGCCTTCATTCTTGTTTATACTGCAACAAGACACCCTGAGAATTTTTCAGATTCTGGACTTGGGTTTCACAGATTCCTTTTTCTTCTTTACCGAGGGGGCCGAGTAATGTCCTGAATATGAGGATTCCCTTTACCCAGAATCCTGTTTGGAAACCCTGATTCTGGTTTTGCCATCAGCAAGATGTCATGTAGATATTGTGATGGAGGAACCGTGTAAAAGAGGTTTCTTAGTTCTCCTTATCTAGAGATCAAATAGATTCTGCATATGAGGAATGATGTTCCAGCTTCTAAACCCTGATTCTTGTTTAGGCCACATCAGATGGACTGTTGACTTTAATGACTGAGGACTGCTATAACCCCGATTATTTTTCTTCCATGGAAAGGGGCTGTGTATTTTCCTGTATATTAGGACTCTCATTACATACATCCTGCTTTGAAACTCTGATTCTTTTAGACATTCCAAGATGCTCTGTAGTTTTTTGGGATTGAGGACTCATGTTACCCAGATTCCTTATTCTTTCTTACCACAAGGTCATGTAGTTGCCTGTAAATAAGGACTCCATTTCCCAGATTCATGCTCGAAAACACCATGATTCGTGTTTAGCCCATAGCAGGAGGCCCTTAAGCTTTTTTTGGGATTGAGAACCTGAGTAACGCACATTCCTTATTCTTACTTAGCAATAGGCAGTGAAGTTTACTGTATGTGAGAGCTCCCTTTACCCAGATTCTACTTCAAAAATCTAATTCGTGGTTACCACTTTGGAAGACGGCCTGTAGTTTTGTACTGAGGATTCATATAAGGGAGATTCCTTATACTTCCTTAACAATATGTCGTGTAGTTTCCTGTATATGACTACCTCCATTACCCAGCTTCCTGTTTCACTCTGCAGGATGCCGAGAGAGTTCCTGATGACCGAGAATTCCAGTTTTGTGAATATCAAGAGAAAGACGTCCACAATGTTCTTTCGAAACTGGAAATTAAGATTCCTGGTTCACCTTCACAAGACCTCCCCAAAATGTGGAATATTCCAAACGCAAATCCCAATTCCTACCTGCCCACCCACAAGAATTTTCTGTACTTTGTAGTCACCTGAATTGAGGATTTTTGTACCAATATACCTTTTGATTCTGGGGAATATGATTGTGGTCGTAGATGGTCCCAGGAAACAAAAGGATTTCTAGGGTGAAATCCTTAATTACAACTAACAAGAGGACCAGAAAGATCCTGAAGATCTGTAATGACGGATTTATCATATCCAAGGAGCAAGTAGCTCTGAAAATGTAGGGATCCAGAGGCCCAGATTGCTGATTAAACCTTATCAAGAGGCCCTGTATATTCTGCAAAATGAGAATTCCTAGAACGGGATTTCCTTTTAATTCTCAGTAAGATACCCTCATTTTTCCTGTCGATTTGGATTACAAATTCAGTATATCAAAAGAGAGATGCCCAGAAGTTTCCTAGGTTCGTAGATTCCATGATTCCTGGTTCCCATTAAAAGTATGTAGTAAACATTTGGCAAGTGCAAAACCCTTGTCCCTTCTCAATATAGAATGAGACACGGAATGGGAAGGATTACAGAATTCACCTTAAGACCAGAGATACATCCAAATATGGCAAGAAGATTCTTTTTGTCCTGGAGTCTGGCCTTAGTTTTTCTGAGGAACCTAATGGACTTGGAGTGCCCAATACCATTTAAAGTTTTTAAGAGTACCAGAATGTTGCTGGAGTCCAGAAATGACTGATTCATAATAACCGAATGCTAAATTGCTCTGAAACATTTGGGGAGCTCGATGATCTGTTTCTTGTTTGTCCCATAGCAGACAACCTGGGAAATTTTTGGATTGAGGGCGCGTACAACAATCATTCTTTATTAGTAATTAGTTGGAGGCCATGTAGTGTCCTGTATGTGAGGACTCTCTTTCCCTTGACTCCTGTTTTGAAACCCTGATTCTTGTTTAGGCCTTAGTAAGAAGTCATGTAGATTTTTTGATAGAGGAACCGTGGAAAACAGATTTCTTCTCTTATATTAGCATGATGCCATGTAGTTTTTGGTATATGAGGATTGCTACTACGCACATTCATGCCCCGAAACCCTGATGCTTCTTTAGCCGTCAGCAAGATGCCCTGTAGATGTTCAGGACTGAGGACTCGTATAACTCAGATTCCTTATTTTCAGCAACAGCCATGCAGTTACCTGTATATGAGTACTCATGTTCACAGATATATGCATCGAAAGCTTGATTCTGGTTTAGATCATCGGAAGACGCCATATATTTATGGAGATTGAGAAAACATGTCACCTACATTCCTTATTCTTTCTTAGGAAAAATCAGTGCATTTGTCTGTATATGTGGATTTCATTTCCCTAGTTTATGCTTCAAAAACCCAAATTCGTGTTTAGCCCTTAAGAAGAAACCCTGATGTTTTATTGGGGTGGAGGACATGTGTAAACCAGATACCTTATTCTCCTTTAGCAATAGACAGTGAAGTTTCCTGTATATGAGGACTCCCATTATCCAGATTCG
>NW_007156630.1:0-792 GCF_000164805.1 Carlito syrichta | reverse complement strand
GATCTGTTTCTTGTTTGTCCCATAGCAGACAACCTGGGAAATTTTTGGATTGAGGGCGCGTACAACAATCATTCTTTATTAGTAATTAGTTGGAGGCCATGTAGTGTCCTGTATGTGAGGACTCTCTTTCCCTTGACTCCTGTTTTGAAACCCTGATTCTTGTTTAGGCCTTAGTAAGAAGTCATGTAGATTTTTTGATAGAAAAAACAGATTTCTTCTCTTATATTAGCATGATGCCATGTAGTTTTCGGTATATGAGGATTGCTACTACGCACATTCATGCCTTGAATCCCTGATGCTTCTTTAGCCGTCAGGAAGATGCCCTGTAGATTTTCAGGACTGAGGACTCGTATAACTCAGATTCCTTATTTTCAGCAACAGCCGTGCAGTTACCTGTATATGAGTACTCATGTTCACAGATATATGCATCGAAAGCTTGATTCTGGTTTAGATCATCGGAAGACGCCATATATTTATGGAGATTGAGAAAACATGTCACCTACATTCCTTATTCTTTCTTAGGAAAAATCAGTGCATTTGTCTGTATATGTGGATTTCATTTCCCTAGTTTATGCTTCAAAAACCCAAATTCGTGTTTAGCCCTTAAGAAGAAACCCTGATGTTTTATTGGGGTGGAGGACATGTGTAAACCAGATACCTTATTCTCCTTTAGCAATAGACAGTGCAGTTTTCTGTATATGAGGAATCCCATTATCCAGATTCCTACTCCAAAAACCCGATGGGTGGTTATCTCTTAGCAAGATGGTCTGTAGGTTTTTGGGATCGAGGCCG
>NW_007156629.1:0-820 GCF_000164805.1 Carlito syrichta | reverse complement strand
GACTAAATTTAGAAAGCTGACTTAACTAGCTGACTTAGCTAGGTGACTTAACTACTTAGCTAGCTGACTTAACTGGCCAACTTAACTTGTTAGCTAGCTGACTTAACTACCTGAATTCAATAGTTAGCTAACTATTTAATTAACTGAATATCTACCTGATTTAATGATTAGCTATCTGTTAGGTAGCAGACTTAAGTAGCTGACTTAAATAGTTAGCTAACTAATGAGCTAGCTGACTTAGCTAGCTGATAAATCTAGCTAACTTGTTAACTAGCTGACTTAGATAGCTGACTTAACTAGTTGGCTAATGAGGTAGCTACTGACTTAGTGAGTTGGTTAATGAGTTAGCTAACTGTTTTAACTACTTGTTAAACCATTTACGTAGCTGACTTAACTAGTTGGTTAATGAGTTAGCTAGGTGCCTTAACTTGTTGGCAGACAAGTCAGTTGACTACTTAGCTGGTTAAACACATAGGCTGATTACTTGGCCGACTTGTTATCTGGCCTAACAAGTCGGTCGAATAGTCGTCCGACTAGTTAACTGTGTTAACTAGTTGACTGACGTGTAGGCCAACTAGTTAGCTCACTAAACCAGTTGGCTGGCTGGTTTGCTGACCTAATTAGTCGGCCAACTAACTGGCCAAAGAGTTAGCTATCCTAGCCATTCGGCCGACTAGTTATCTGAGCTGACTTGTAGGGTATAAGGTGGGCTGACTAGAGGTCCGATTGGTTAGCTGAGTTAACTACTTGGCCGTCTAGTCCACCTACAGTTTAGCTGACTTAACTAGTCGGCTGGCAAGTGACCTGACAGTTGAGCTGG
>NW_007156628.1:0-801 GCF_000164805.1 Carlito syrichta | reverse complement strand
TGTCCTTCTCAGGATAATGAGTGAGTTTTTGTTCTACTAGTTCATGTGAAAGTTAGTTGTTTGAAAGAGTCTGGTACCACCCCCCTTCCAGCTCTTGCTTCTCTCTTTTTTGCTCTCACCATGCAACATACCATCTCCCCTCACTTTTCATCATGAGTAAAAACTTTTCTGAGGCCTCACCAGAAACCAAGCAGATGGCAGTGTCATGCAGAACAGTGAGCTAATAAACCTGTTTTCTTTATAAATTACCCAGACTGAGGTATTCCTTTATAGAAATGCAAAACTGATTCATACAAAGAGAGAAGGCATTCTCTCTCTATAGACATATACTGCATATGAATAATAAATGAATTCTCCATTCTTTTTCTCCAAGACATTTTTTTCTATAAATAGAAATTATGTCTATTATTTTAATTAAGACAATGAACACTTTTGCAAGGGCAATTGAGTTCCTCAAAGTAGCACATTTTCTAATTTTCCAATACAGTGTTTTGTTTTGTTTTGTTTAGCTGTCTGTAATAGTCAGGGCCCCTTAGAGAGAGAGAGAGAGAGAGAGAGAGAGAGAGAGAGAGTTAGAGAGAGATTTATTATGGAAATTGATTACATGACTATGGAGGCTGAGAAATCCAACCCCAACCATTGCCATCTGCAAGCTGGAGAACGAGGAAAGTCAGTGTTGCAATTTAGTCCAAGTCTGAAAGCCTAAGAATCAGAAGAGCCAATTATGTAAGTCCCACAGGCCCAACAATTATGACTTCAGATGTTAGAGACAGGAAGAGGTGAGAGCTGTGCCAGGTGAAG
>NW_007156627.1:0-612 GCF_000164805.1 Carlito syrichta | reverse complement strand
CGAAGGAAGGAAGTCAGGAAGTCAGGAAGGAAGGAAGGAAGAAGGAAAGAAACAAAGAAAAGGAAAAAAAGAAAGAAATCCATTTTCTGGCAAACATTCTGCTCTCAGCCTTTCCCTCCCCACCCCCATCACATGTTATGTTCCCCCAAACTTGGCAGCTTCCAGACCCAACTCCCCCAATGTGTGTCCCTGCTTTGGTGTGAGAATACCAAGTCACCCTGGCCGGCTTTCTGTCAGCTCTCCTCTCCAAGGTGAGAAATGTGCCCCAGTCAGGCCCTCTCTCTGACTCGGCAACGAGCACCATCCACTAAGAAAGCCCAGGGACACATCCCTCACCCAGGGACATTACTTCCCCCCAATCCCATTTTTTGTGGCTCTAAAGCAAGTTTCCCTGTGAAAACAACACACACAGTTGATGTTTTTGATGTACATACAGTTGATGTTTTTGTTGATGTACGATTCTGATGTTTTTGGAGACAGGGTCCGGGTCTGTGGCCCAGGCTGGGGCCCGTGAACATGACCATCTTTCACCACCAGCTTTGAAATCGCGGGTTCCAGTGATCATCCCACCTCAGCCTCCAGAGTGGATGGCATGATGGGCATCTTGATCCC
>NW_007156626.1:0-785 GCF_000164805.1 Carlito syrichta | reverse complement strand
AAAAAAAAAAAGGAAAGAAACTCTCATTATAGCCCAATGTAGTTCCTAAAGAATGTGGCCCAGTCAAAAGATCACACTGGCCATTTCTAGGAACAATTGATTACAATCTCTTAACAAAATGACTGTTCTAAAATCCTATATATTTATCTTAATTTCTATAAAAGTTTCTAATTCCTAATCCTAATATATAAAGCTGATCATCAGGAATAAAACTTCTAAAAATAAAATTCAAATATGAACTGTAAATTGTACTAAGGCCAAAACCACAATAGTAGAAAATGGGAACAATGAAATTTCTAAAGTTAGCTATATTCTTATTAAACCTCAAAATATCATGATTGATCATGCTTGAACTAACATAATTCCCTGACGTTAGCATGACCTATTCTACAACACTTTCTATGAATAAAATAAATTCAATTTTCTATAATAAGCAGAAAAACCCTACACTAACTTTAGCTAAAACCAGTCTAAAAGAATGTAGCCCAGTCCAGAGTACATGCTGGACCCTTAGGAATGTGGCCCAGCCCAAAGTTTGAGCTGGGCCATTTCTGGTAACTCTAGATAATCATCTATACCATCTAAAGCTGAAAACAGTTCTTCATATGTATATACTAATTCTACAAATATACTTTTAAGTCTTATAAAGAAGCTTGTACCATATAGAAGGCTCCCAAATGTGACCTGAGTTTGAATTATATCTAATACTTAAGCCGAAACCACAGTTCATGGGAAACAGGAACAATGAGTTTCTAGAGTGAACGATGTCTGTTACAGTCACAGGA
>NW_007156625.1:0-802 GCF_000164805.1 Carlito syrichta | reverse complement strand
GGGAAGCCAGCTGAATTAACTAATGATGTAACTAGCTAGCCAGCTGGTTAGCCAACTGACTTACTAGCTTGCTACCCAGCTAGCCAGCTAGCTATCCAGCTAAATTAAATACTTGCTTTAACTAGCTAACCAGCTGACTCAACGAGGTTACTGGACTCATTAGCCAGCTGGCTAGCCACCTGCATTAACTAGCCCACCTCACTAGCTAACCAGGTGGCTAGCCAGTTTACTTAAATAGTTAGCTACATACGTTTCCCAATGCTTGCCAGCTGACTTAACTATCTAGCTAACTATTTATCCAGCTGGCTAGCAAGCTGACTTAACTAGCTGACTTAATTAGCTAGCCAGATTTCTAGCCAGCTTCCTTAACTAGTTGACTTAACTAGATATCCAACTGACTTAACTAGCTGACTTAACTCGCTAGCTACCTAGATAGCTAGCTCACTTTATTAGTTGATAACTAGCTAGATACCTACCTAGCCATCTAGTTTGCTAGCTGACTTATCTAGCTACTTAACTAGTCAGCTAGCTGACATAACTAGCTGAATTAGCTAGTTAGCTGTCTAGCTAGCCAGCTGAATTAACTAGCTGAAATAACTAGCTAGCCAGCTGTCTAGCCATCTGACTTATCTAGCTTTTTATCTAGCTAGCGAGATGGGTAGCCAACTGACTTAACGGGGTGACTTAACTAACTAGGCAGCTGTTTATCCAGCTGACTTAACTAGTTGATTGATGAACTAGCAGCAAGCCAGCCAGGTGACTAAATTAGCTGGCTTAGCTAGTTATCCACCTGGATACCAGC
>NW_007156624.1:0-4610 GCF_000164805.1 Carlito syrichta | reverse complement strand
CATTTTTAAATGATAGCATTCAGCATAATTTTTTAATGTGCGGGCATTCCTTTAGCATCTATTTTTATCCATGAATTAGGAATTGTGAATTTTTCATGTAAATCGCTGGTAAAGGGAAATTGTGTAGAAAATGTCTATCTTTTTTCACAAGTTTTATCTCTTCCTAGTTTTAGGGACTTTTATTTATTTTATTTATTTATTTATTTATGTATTTTTTTGAGTTGGAGTCTCACTCTGTCGCCCAGACTGGAGTGCAGTGGCCGCTTCCGGCCACCACAGCCTCGACCTGCTGGGCTCCGGCGATCCTTTCGCCACAGCCTTCCGAGTAGACGGAATTACAGGCATGCGCTACCACACCCAGCTGATTTTTTGATTTATTGTAGAGATGAGGTCTCGCTGCCCAGGCAGGTCTCGAAACCACGGGCTCAGGCAATCCACTCACCTCAGCCTCCCAAAAGTGCGGGATTACAGGCTGAGCCACCGAGCCCGACTGAGGACTTTTAACTTGGACTCAACCAATGGTTTTTGAAGTCATCAATGAAAGATACTTGTGCATTTCACAGTTTAATCTACTCTTTACACTCTCTTCTTTTACATTATTGCAGATGCCACCCAGTGCGGAGGATAGTGGTATGTACCCTGAAAATTCTTTTTTTCTTTTTTTGAGTTGTAGTCTCACTCTGTCGCCCAGACTGGAGTGCAGTGGCCGCTTCCAGCCACCCCAATTTCGACCTGTTGTGCTCTGGCGATACATCCCCGTCAGCCTTCCAAGTAGCAAAATTACAGGCGAGCACTACCACGCTCTGCTAATTTTGGGTTTATTGTAGAGATGAGGTCTCGCTAAGTTCCCCAGGTGGGTTGCGAATCTGTGGGCTCAGACAATCCACTCACCTCAGACTCCCAAAGGCGCGGGATTACAGGAGGTGCCACCGAGCCCAAGCTGAAATCTCTTACTGGCTGAGACAAAGAAGCACAGGCTTTAGTGTATGTCAGATGATTTAGGTTTCTATTCGGAAGGAACATTGGGGTTCCCCAGAGAAAGTCATTTTGTAAGGACACATCTGTGTCCGGAGAGTACCATATGAATGTCATGCAATAAGTAACTGAAGTGGTTAATTTAAATTGTTTTGCAATTGTATGGCTCTCTTATTATTCTTGGCTTATAGATTTATACCACAGAGAGGTTTGGAGAGGATGTCCCATCCAGGAACCCTTAACAGACCCACTTCACTCTAAGTGGTTTAGCATGAAGAGGCTCAGGGTAAACAAAAAGGTGTACCCTAGGAATGCCACCCAAACAGGTATCTATTGCTTAATTTACAAATATTTTGGTATTTATGCCTCTCTTAAGATTGTTGCTTAAGCTTTGTGCCACAGTGATCTAAGGGCATAACTTGCAGCATTTTCTTTCTTTAAATTTTAAAGAGACTGGGCTTTAAGGTCTCGAACATGATGCCTCTGTGAATCCTCCGTGTTAAGTTTTCTTTTCTGGGTATGTTATAACTTTAGAATCATGGCATACATGTGAGGATTACTTACACAGTTTCTGGCAGGAAGGCAAGATTTTCCCCTCGAACAGCCCACCCAATCACAGAAATGATCATGGTATCCAGTGTGTAGTTTTGTGTACATATGTCTCTTTCTCCCTCTCTGCTTAAATCAGTTCTCAGTCTCTTTTGTCTCCATTCTTGTGCCCAGTGTTTAGGACACACTTGTGAGTGAGAACATGCAGTATTTAGTTTTTTTGTTTCTGTAACAATTCATTTAAAATGAGGTCTCCAGGTGCATAAATATTGTTGAAAATGACATAACTTTGATCTTCTTTTACATTGAGGGTCTAGTATTCCATCAAGCATATATACCGCTTTTTTTTATTGCGTTGTGGTCCCGTTCAGTCCCCAAGCTGGAGTGTACTGGCACACTCAGGGCCATCTCAGCATCAACCGCCTGGGCTCCGGTGACACTTCTGCCTCAGCCTTCCAAGTATCTAGTGCTACAGGCACACGCTACCACACCCAGCTAATTTCTAATTTATTTTGGAGTTGAGCTCTCACCACGTCCCTGGTTTGAACTCAAACCTGCAAGCATAGGCAATCCAACTCCGTTGGCATTCCAAAGTGCTGGGATTACAGGATGACATACTGAGCCCTGTCCCACATGTTCTTCATTCAATCTACCAAAGATATGCTGGGGGTTCGGTTCCATGATTTTGTTATCGTGAAGTGTGATAGGTTCATTTTCTCACAGAATGGCATGGTCACTTGATGAAAAACACATATATGCCCCGATGTTTCTGGTCCATTCACAAAATCTAAGTATTGTGAGATATCACGTAGTTCGATGTGGCTAACGTCTATCCATTCTGAGGTGAATTTTCAAACAGCTGGCCATAGAATGTAAGAATAGGTGGCGTATTTTGGTGTATTTTATAATATTATCTCCATAAGGCCCTAAATGCTCAAACCTGCCAGATTAAAATGGTAAGAATGAAAATATAAACTGAATGCAGGACGGTTAATATCTGATTTCCGTTATTTTTGGCACCTTTCTGGTACATCTGGATAAAGGGCCATGAACACTCATTCCATACCTTTCACCATGATGAGCCATGAAATTACTGACTTGCTAGTTAGATGAGCCATCAAATTACTGACTGGCTACTATCTCAGTCAAAGCACCCTACTTGATTCAAAATCACTAATTATCTGGGTACTGATTTTTTTCTGTATTCTTCTAGCCTGCATGAAGTATGTGGAGGGAAACACCTGCAAATCAGAAGGGCTTTCTGCCCAGGTAAGACGACCTTTCATTTTCATGAGGAGAAATATAATTTGTCTGAATTCGTTCCTTATCAATCAAAGTCGGATATAAATATTCAACAAAGTAAATTATGTTTGACACATATAAATATCTTAGTGCCGTGGTACTGAGCGGCCCTTTCTTACTGACACATAGTTGACACAGTTAGACATTTTTAAATGATAGCATTCACTATAATTTTTAATGTGCAGGCAATTGCTTTAGCATCTATTTTATCCATGAATTAGGAATTGTAAAGTTTTCATCTAAATCTCTGGTAATGGGAAATTGTGTAGAAAATGTTTATCTTTTTCACAACTTTAATCTCTTCTTAACTTTAGGGTGTTTTGATTTTGACTAGCCAGGGCTCTTTTAAGTTATCAATAAAAAATATTAGATATCTGTGCATTGCACGGCATAATTTAATCTTTACACTGTGTTCTTTTACATAATTACAGATGCGACTCTGGGCAGAGGAACCAGGTATGTACTCTGAAATTTCTTACAAGCTGAGAAAAAGAAGCAGCTGGCTCTCGTGTGCAGAAGCTGCTCTAGGTTTCTATTCAGAAGGAAAATTGGGAGTCTCATGGCAGAAAATCCTTTTGTAGGGACACATCTGTGACCAGACTGTACAGTATGAATGACACCAAATAATTCCCTGAAGTGCTTATTTGAAATTATTTTGGCATTTTAAGGCTATATCACACTTGTTAGCTTATAATTTTATATCACAATACTTTGTGGACACGATATTCTGTGAAGGAACACTTGAAGTTTCCACTTCACTCTCTGAGGTGGAAAATAAGAGGCTCATTCAAAACTACAAGGTGTGCCCTACGAATGCCACCCAATGAGGCACCTATTGATTAATTTGCAAACATTTTGCTATATTTGGCTCTCTTAAGATGGTTGCTTACAGCTATGTGTCACAGTGATCTGAGGGAATATCTTTCAGTGTTTCTATCTTGGAAAATTAATGAGACTGGGTTTTAAGGTCTCAAATCCGACCTCTTTGTGAATCGTACATGTTGAGTTTTCTTTTCTTGGTACTTTTTATCTTTAGAATCATGGAGTACATGAGTAGAGTACTTACAAAGCTTTTTTGCATGAAAGGCAATATTTGTTCTTTTGAAAAGCCCCCTAACCACAGAAGAGATCATGATATCCAGTAGGTAGTTTGTGTCCCTTTCCTCTCTTTCGCCCTCTTTGCTAAAATCAGTACCCAGTGACTGTTGTCCCCATTCTTGTGCCCAGTGTTTTGGACACACTTGTTAGTGACAACGTGCAGTATTTAATTTTTTGTTCTGTAACAATTCATTTAAAATGAGGGTCTCCAGCTGCATAAATATTGTTGAAAATGACAACATTTTGATCTTCTTATTCAATGAGGGTCTAGTATTCCATCATGAGTATGCACCACATTTTTTTTGAGTTGCGGTCACACTCGGTCCTCCAGGCCTGACTGCAGTGACACATTCACTGCCATCCCAGAATTGATTGTTTGGGCTCCGGTGATAATTCTGCCTCAGCCTTCCAATTAGCCAGTGCTACAGGTGCACGCTACCACAATCGGCTAATTTCTTACATATTTTGGAGGTGAGGTCTCACCAAGTTCCCTGGGCTGGTCTCAAACCCGCAAGCTCAGAGAATCCCTTCCCTTGGCCTCTCAATGTGCTGGGATTTCAGGGTGAGCCACTGATCCCCGTCTCACATACTCTTTATTCATACTACCAAAGATGTGCTTGTGTGTCGGTTACATGGTTACGCTATAGTGAATGGTGATAGGGTTGGTTTGTTCACAGAATGCCACG
>NW_007156623.1:0-693 GCF_000164805.1 Carlito syrichta | reverse complement strand
TCCCCCAAGTTCAAGGCCTGGTGTTTCAATGTTGTAGTGCGCTCTCAGTTTGGACATTTAAGTCACTGTCTCTCTAATTATATTTTATTCTAATTAGATTTTATTTGAATTGTTTTTAAAAGTCCCTCATACCCTATTCCTGCCCGCACAATAGGCACGACCTGCTTGCTTCAGGTGCACAGTCACCAGGTTGATGATAGAAACCTGTGTGGTCAGGGTGAAAACTCAATGCCATAATCAGGTGACTGACACCGCATGGAGAAGAGAGCAGTGGACCTGGCTGTGAGGAGAAACTGTAGCTTTTCAACCCAAGTGCTGGCCCCCTCCAGGAGAGTGGGAATCTCTGGGTCAAGGCTGGACATCAGGAGTCTTTACAGTTCCCCTGCTGATCACGAGGTGCAACCAGGGTAGGACAAAGCATCTGGCAGAGTGACCCATGCTGACTGTGACAGGGACCTTAATGTACCATTTGACCGAGCTCTTCTGGGGTTGTCATTTTCATCCTAGGAGAGCATTTTGTTTACTCTATGCCAGAGACTTGGGAGCGCTAAATCCCCAGTTGACATGAGGCTGAACTACTAACCATGTGGTTAACTTTTGGTTAATTCTGGATCACTTTTCCTCTGAAGTTTGTCTCTTTGTGCTCCCAGTCTGAGGCAGGGAATGGTTTGCCAACTTCCCTCCTTTGGTGGG
>NW_007156622.1:0-802 GCF_000164805.1 Carlito syrichta | reverse complement strand
CACACACACTCTCATGCTCATACTCACACAAACTCCACTTCTTAATGGGTCTCCATGTCTTCAATCTTTTCTCCTTCCTCCTTAGTGATAATTGCTGCCAAAATTATCTTTCAGAAATAGAGGTTGACTAGACATTATACTACTCAAAATGATTTACTCACTCTTTGTTCATCTATTGGCTCAATCTGCCTTTTTGTCCTTGTCTCTTAACTGTCTATGCACCCTGACCCAAAATCATACCAAGTGACTCATCATGCCCTGGACACAGCATATTCTTTATAATCTCATGTCCTTGCATATGCTAATTCATCTTCTGAGACTCTCCTTTTATTTTTTCACCTGATAATTTGTATTCATACTTGAAGACCCAATTCCCATGTCTTCTAGATGAGGCATCCATTTTTAGCCAGACAGAATTAGCTGCCCTGTTTAGCCAGACAGAATTAGCTGCCCTGTTTATAGGGTATCTGTAGCAAACCTCTCATACAGCATTCATGATAAAGTGTATTATTTATGTTTGAGTATGACTCCGCCACTAGACTGATTGCTCCTTAGGGGCAATACTGTTATCCAATTTTCCTGTCAAATCACAGCACCTAGGAAAGTATTCACCCCATAATATGCATGCCAGGTATTTGTTACATGAATGAGTGCAAAGTACATTTAAAAGGACAAAGCTTTTTAGCCATCAGTACTGCTGAGAAACTGAGACTTCAGCATCATTCAGCCCACCCTTTCTGCCATAATTTTATGAGAAAGCTACCTTCTTGTCTGAGCATCATGTCAGATATCATAGAAATAG
>NW_007156621.1:0-700 GCF_000164805.1 Carlito syrichta | reverse complement strand
TACACATACCAAGCTACCAAGGTTAAATTTCAATGCAATGTAATGTGATTTTGGAATCTCTAAGAGCCAGAAAGATTAAGTAATGTAGTAAAAAAGAACAGCATTTTAAACTCAAAAGAAATCAATCTGTTTACAAAGACAAACTTTAGGTTCCTCCCAAAAATGAGTCTGTGGTACCTTTTCTGTACTCCTTAAGATATCCCAGGCTCTTATAAGTTATTTTAGGTCTCTTCATGGGCATTGAGGATGGCAATAAGAAGGAATGACAGACAGAAGCAAATGGAGAAAAAGACACAATTTAATCAACTAAGAAATTCCCAGAAGTAGGATTCAAAAGAGAAAAATTGTAATTAAACTCTATAGTTGAAGGTCAACCTATAAAATTCTTGTGTGATTTTCCCATTAGTTTAAAGATGTGCACAGGAAAAAACCATACAATGTATTCAGCTCGAGTATTGTACTAGAAAACCCAGTATGCCCTCAAATTTTCCACTTACACAAATACTTGCAAGTTGAGGTACCTAAGAACTGATGATCAGTCTTAGCCAACTGAGATAAACTTTGGGAGAAAAGGCAATGGAAAACACCTTTTAGAATGCACTTCTAAAGTAAAAATGAAGATCCACAGCTTCCTAGGAAAAGACTGGCTCAGAATAAGCCAAGAGGACCACCAGCTAAAATAGGGGAGTCCAGGGCTCAA
>NW_007156620.1:2460-3135 GCF_000164805.1 Carlito syrichta | reverse complement strand
CACTCTGAAGGCACCTACTTCTAAATTCAAATCTATATTTTCTGCTCATCTTTAAGATATTGGTATGCATTGGTCAGTTTCTATACATATTCATTCCTTTTGTGGTTTCTGTACTTTTAGCCCCTAGTCAAGAAGCTGCATTGAAAATAAGATACAGAGAGTGCTTTCAAATAACTAATGGACGACCATTTATAGGAGAATCCTTGATGTACATCATTGACTTCCAAAGGAATGGGATATTGTTTCTCAGGTCCCCTAATTCATCGATGGCATGAAAGTGGTGGCAGAATTCTTATTCCATGGGGTCACACCTCAGTACAGGCACTGAGTTTCCTCTTTAGGACAGGCATTTTATATTCAGGGTGTCAGATATGAAAGGCAAAACAAACCAAAAAAAAAAAAAAAAAGCTAGCCAAGCCTATAGCTGTCATAGAATGTCCCCCAGATGGATGGAGTGTTCCCTGGGAGACAGTAAGCGGGGAGGAAGCATGTGTTCCCTGGACAGTCCCAGCCTGGGGCCATCATCCTCTTCCAGAGGGATAGGGATAGGGTGGGGAAAGCCCCTCCCAGGAGGGCATGTGGGAGGAGCTACCAGAGCAATTCTCTCTCCTCTCCTCCCCATGACCTCTTGCCACTAAACTGTTCTGCTACAGAGTGAGGACTTTGTCTCGCTGA
>NW_007156620.1:0-1010 GCF_000164805.1 Carlito syrichta | reverse complement strand
GTCCTTTCTTCCCAGACCAAACCAATGTATGGTTTCTTGTAACTTCAGTCCGTCTAGAATGTATATAACCTAGCTACAGTTTAACCACAGCAGACACATGTTCTCAGAATCTCCTGCAGATGAATGACACAGGCCTAAAGGTCACTCACATTTGGTTCATAATAAACCATCCTAAATATTTTAGAGTTTGGCATCTTTTGTCAACAAAATTGGTGCCCAACATGGGGCCTTGGAGAAGACTCAAAACACTTAAAGAATCAGCTGAACCCAGAGTTAAGTACCAGCAAGGGCCTTTAAGGCCCATTGACTTTAAGCTTCTCCTAGGGTGAACTGGGTAAGCTCTTTTGAGCCCTGGACTCCCCTATTTTAGCTGGTGGTCCTCTTGGCTTATTCTGAGCCGGTCTTTTCCTAGGAAACTGTGGATCTTCATTTTTACCTTAGAAATGCATTCTAAAAGGTGTTTTCCATTGCCTTTTCTCCCAAAGTTTATCTCAGTTGGCTAAGACTGATCATCAGTTCTTAGGTACCTCAACTTGCAAGTATTTGTGTAAGTGGAAAATTTGAGGGCATACTGGGTTTTCTAGTACAGTACTCCAGCTGAATACATTGTATGGTTTTTTCCTGTGCACATCTTTAAACTAATGGGAAAATCATACAAGAACTTTATAGGTTGACCTTCAACTATAGAGTTTAATTACAATTTTTCTCTTTTGAATCCTACTTCTGGAAATTTCTTAGTTGATTAAATTGTGTCTGTTTCTCCATTTGCTTCTGTCTGTCATTCCTTCCTATTGCCATCCTCAATGCCCATGAAAAGACCTAAAATAATTTATAAGAGCCTGGGATATCTTAAGGAGTACAGAAAAGGTACCACAGACTAATTTTTGGAAGGAACCTAAAGTTTGTCCTTGTAAACAGATTGATTTATTTCGAGTTTAAAATGCTGTTCTTTTTTACTACATTACTTAATCTTTCTGGCTCTCAGAGATTCTAAAATCACATTACATTGC
>NW_007156619.1:0-843 GCF_000164805.1 Carlito syrichta | reverse complement strand
CTTGCTACCTAAGTAGCTAGCTAGTTATGTCAGCTGTCTAGCAAGCTGGCTAGCTTGTTAAGTTACCTTGTTAAGTCAACTGACTAGCCAGCTGGCTAGGTACATAGCTTGCTAGTTCAGTCAGCTGGCTAGACAGCTGACTAGCTAGACAACTCACCTAGTTAATTCAGCTGGATAGCCTGCTGATTAGGTCGCAAGCTAGTTTATTCAACTGGCTAGGAAGCAGGGCAGCTAGTTATGACAGCTAGTTAAGTTAGTTGGCTAACAAGCTGGTTAGCTAGGTAGTTAGGTAGTTAGGTCAGCTCGGTAGCCAGCGGGATATACAGGTAGCTAGCTAGTTAAGTCAGGTGGCTAGCCACCTGGCTATCTAGTGATGTCAGCTAGTTAAGTCAGCTGGCTAACCAGCTGGCTATCGAGTTTAGTCAACTACTTGAGTCTGCTGACTAGCCAACTTACAAGTTGGTTAAGTAAGCTTGTTAATTCAAGTGGCTAGCCATCTGTTTAGTTAAGTTAACTCGCTGGCCAGCTGGCTAGCTGGTAAAGTCATCTAGTTGAGTCAGCTGGCTAGCCACCTGTCTACGTACGTAGATAGCTAATTAAGTCAGCTGGCTAGCTGGCTTACTAGCTAGTTAAGTCAGCGTGTTAAGTGAGTTGATAAGTCGTCTGGCTAACTACGTGGCTGGCTAGTTAAGCCAGCTGGCTAGCTGGATTGCTATCTAGTTAAGTCAGTGAGTTAAGACAGCTGGTTAGCTGGCTGACTAGCTAGGTGGCTGGTAGTTAGCAGACTGTTTAGCAGCTGTGAGTAGGTGACCATTCAGTTAAGCCGACTGACTAGCTGGTTGA
>NW_007156618.1:0-1006 GCF_000164805.1 Carlito syrichta | reverse complement strand
AGAGATTCAGAGAACCCCTGCAAGACAACAAACGAGAAGACCAACTCCCAGACACATAATAATTCGCCTAAACAAAGTAACTATGAAAGGAAAAATCCTAAAGGCAGCAAGAGAAAAAGGCCAGACTACCTACCAGGGAAAATCAATTAGAATAGCAGCAGATTTATCAACAGAAACCCTTCAGGCCAGGAGAGGCTGGAGCCCTATCTTCAAAGTTCTAAAAGAGAAACAATTTCAACCAAGAATAACCTACCCAGCCAAACTAAGCTTCATTAATGAGGGAGAATTGAAATCTTTTCCAGACATCCAATCCCTAAGAACCTACACCGCCACCAGACCACCTCTACAAGAAACACTTAAGAAAGTACTGAACACAGAAGAAAAAGAAAAAAGAACAACAGCATTCTTCACAAGGGTACAGGCAAAAGATTAAAAACACACATGAACCAACTCCAAAACCCAAAGAAAGACAACAAATAAACAGGAACAACTCTGTAAGAACTTTATGACAGGGATCAACTCTTGCATTTCAATTATTAGCCTAAATGTGAACGGACTAAATGCACCACTGAAAAGACATAGATTGGCAAAATGGATAAAATATCATCAGGCAACAATCTATTGCCTTCAAGAGACTCACCTCACTAGAAAGGACACCCACAGACTCAAAGTAAGAGGATGGGAAACAAACTTCCAGGCGAACAGAATACAAAAGAAAGGAGGAGTAGCCATCTTAATTTCAGACACAATACCCTTCAATCTATTAAAAATCAAAAAAGATACAGAAGGCCACTACATAATGATAAAAGGCTCAATCCATGAACAAGAAATATCTATCCTAAACATATATGCACCCAACATAGGTGCGCCAACTTTCATAAAGCAACTTCTTGGAAAACTAAAGAAAGATATTGACTCTAACACTATCATAACTGGGGACTTTAATACCCCACTCACAACCCTAGACAGATCATCAAGATAAAAATCAGCAAGGAGATCTGGAAAC
>NW_007156617.1:0-1009 GCF_000164805.1 Carlito syrichta | reverse complement strand
CGAGAATTGAAATCTTTTCCAGACATCCAATCCCTAAGAACCTACACCGCCACCAGACCACCCCTACAAGAAACACTTAAGAAAGTACTGAACACAGAAGAAAAAGAAAAAAGAACAACAGCATTCTTCACAAGGGTACAGGCAAAAGATTAAAAACACACATGAACCAACTCCAAAACCCAAAGAAAGACAACAAATAAACAGGAACAACTCTGTAAGAACTTTATGACAGGGATCAACTCTTGCATTTCAATTATTAGCCTGAATGTGAACGGACTAAATGCACCACTGAAAAGACATAGATTGGCAAAATGGATAAAATATCATCAGGCAATAATCTATTGCCTTCAAGAGACTCACCTCACTAGAAAGGACACCCACAGACTCAAAGTAAGAGGATGGGAAACAAACTTCCAGGCGAACAGAATACAAAAGAAAGGAGGAGTAGCCATCTTAATTTCAGACAAAATACCCTTCAATCTATTAAAAATCAAAAAAGATACAGAAGGCCACTACATAATGATAAAAGGCTCAATCCATCAACAAGAAATATCTATCCTAAACATATATGCACCCAACATAGGTGCGCCAACTTTCATAAAGCAACTTCTTGGAAAACTAAAGAAAGATATTGACTCTAACACTATCATAACTGGGGACTTTAATACCCCACTCACAACCCTAGACAGATCATCAGGACAAAAAATCAGCAAGGAGATCTGGAAACTCAATGTGACTTTGGACCAAATGAACTTAATTGATACCTACAAAACACTCTATCCAAAGACCACAGAATACACATTCTACTCATCACCACATGGAACATATTCTAAGATCAACCACATACTCGGCCATAAACCAAGCATAAGCAAATTTAAAAGGACCAAAATTCTATCAAACACCTTCTCGGACCACAGTGGAATAAAAATAAACATTGACACCACAAAGTACCCCCAAAATCCACAAGACATGACACTAAACAGCATGATGCTAAACAAATCCTGGGTCA
>NW_007156616.1:0-1226 GCF_000164805.1 Carlito syrichta | reverse complement strand
CGTATCAACAGAGCAAGTAGCTTTGAAAAAGTAAGAACACAGAAGCCCAGAAAGCTGATTAAACTTATCAAGAGAGCCTGTAGATTCCGATTAATTGCGAACTCCTAGAACAGGATTTCCTTTTTGTTCTCAGCAAGATACCCTGATCTTCCCTGTTGATGCGGATTCCAAACTCTGTATACAAAAAGACAGATGTTCAGAAGTTTTCTATGGACGTGGAATCCATGATTCCTGGTTACCTTTAAAAATACGTACTAAACATTTGGCAACTGCAAAACTCTTGTCCCGTCTGAAAATAAAAAGAGTAATGGAAGGTGAAGGATTACAGGGTTCACCTTAAGACCAGAGTTGCAGGGGGCCAGCTGCTGCAAGTTTTGGGGAGCCCCTTGCAAAATGTGGTTGCATTGGCGAATCTGTAGGGATAGATATTAAAAGAAAGAAAGATGGAAGAATAGATATAAAGAGGAAGAAAGAGAAATGAGCAGAAGCCGTTTATTGAAAGTTACAGCAGGTTTTTATCCCCAAATTTTAGACAGGCAGTCTCACAAGTCTTTCACGTGAACACAAAGCCAGGTGCGGGGGGGCATCCCCCACCCACCAGATGCTTAGGTGTGAGGAGGAACAAACCCCAAGATTTTCTCATTGTTCCCTTTGCTAGTTAATGTTCTTCAAAAGCAGTGTAACAATCCTTACTAGTCTAATGATGTTCTGATAATCAATAACTTCTAAAGCTCACTCAATACCTATGACGACTAAATTAAACTCTACCACTTATACAATGCTATAGAAGCTCTTAATTATAGCTTAAGCCAATTTCCTAAAGAATGTGGCCCAGTCCAAAGATCACACTGGGCATTACAGGATGTGGCCCAGTCCAAGGTCCACGGTGGGCCACCTTTTGGAACAATAAACTACAATCTCTTAACAAAATGGCTATTCCAAAGTCTTATATGTCTATCCTAATTTCTATGAAAGTTTTCCAATTCTTAATTCTAATATATAAAGTTGATTAGCAGCAGCAAAGCTTCTAAAACCTAAATGTAAATTGTAAATGTACTAAGGCAAAAACTTCGATAGTAGAAAGTGGAGACGATGAAAATTCTTAAAGTTAACTATATTCTTATTAAACCTAAAAATATTCTGATTGATTATGTATGAACTAACATGATTCGTAGCATGCCCTATTCTACAATACCTTCTATGAATAAAATAAATTCAATTTCTAG
>NW_007156615.1:0-3139 GCF_000164805.1 Carlito syrichta | reverse complement strand
AACAACTTCTCAAATTTTAATATGCACAATAATCAACCAAAGGTTCTTATTGAAATATAAGTTCTAATTCAGGAGGTCTGGACAAGGGCCTGGGATTCTGCAAATTTTTAGAAACTCCCAGGTGATGGTGATGCTACTGGTTCAGGGATCACACTGTGAGTAGCAAAGCACTTCTAGAGTCCATCACATTCCACAGAATGGGTTCAGTCATCTGCCATTGAGTATGAGAGATCACCACCAAGTGGCCTTGCATTAATGTCTGTGATTTGACTGAATGGAAGGGGTGTGCTGAGAGCAGTGGGGAAAGAAAAGATGGGTGGGATGATCCTGGAATTAAAAGTTGGCAGGGAATTTGAATTTACATGAAAGAAAATAGAGTTATAGATTCTTATGAAGTGAGATCTAGGAAACACTCTGCATGTCTGAGAACATTTTCAGCAAATTCTTTCTTCCAGTGAATGTCCCTGAAAGAACACAGATATAGAGACAGAGCTCTATCCTGAGATTCCTTGCTGTTCTTCCACTCCCAAGAATGGAGTGCCTGGATTCATTGCTTGCTTTGTCATCTGCTCCTTCAGGATGCTCCCCATGACTGTGACAGCCTAGGTCAGGTGACCTTCTTGTGTGCCTTCATGGTGTCCATATTTCTCTTTGATGACTCTGATCTCACTGCATCATAACCATCTGTTTGCCCACCTGTATCTCCCTTTTAAACCTGGAGTTCCCCAAGAGCTTGGTTACCCATGACTGTCTGTTGTATATATTGGACTTAGCGCAGTATCCAATCTTTGGTTGAGACCTTGAGGAGATCTCTTAACCTCTGAATCCTTTTTGGTGTTATTGTTAAATTAAGGGTGGGCTGAAACAGAATGAATCATAGCTGTTCTCCTGTAGCAGCCCACCTGGTTTTTCATTTTGCTTTGACATCTATGTTGAGACAGTAGAATTTTTTTATTTTTTGAGTTGTAGTCTCACTCTGTCGCCCAGACTGGAGTGCAGTGGCCGCTCCCGGCCACTGCAGCCTCGACCTGCTGGGCTCTGGCGATCCTTCCGCCTCAGCCTTCTGAGTAGCCAGAATTACAGGTGCACGCTACCATGCCCAGCTAATTTTTTTTTTTTGGTTTATTGTAGAGATAAAGTCTCGCCAAGTTGCCCAGGCAGGTCTCGAACCCGTGGGCTCAGGCCATCCACTCACCTCAGCCTCCTAAAGGCACAGGATTACAGGCTGAGCCACCAAGCCCAGCTGAGACAGTGGATTTTAATGTCTGCCTTGTACACCAAGGCTCTGTTTAACCTAACTTTCCATGGCTCACAAAGGGCTTTCTGATGTAATGTAGGTCTTGTTCCTGGATTAGGGAGCAGACTTCACCCAAGCGATGAAGCAAAGAATTTCCTACTTGTTCTAAGTCTCCATTAAGCTCTTTCAGGTGGGTGAGGAAATGATTTGCACAAGTTACCTCAGGGAACCAAGTTTGTTGTAAGGAAGCAAAGGATGTGAGGAAATAAGGAACCTTCTCAGCAGTGGTGCAGGCACTCTGGTTCCTGAGGTTTCCCAGTTGGAACAGCCTACAGTTAACATGGCGATGTCCATAATCAGGTTGCAGCAAAAACTCCAACTCAGTCACTGTAGTCCTCTAAGTAGAAGCACGGAGCTCCCTGAAGCTTTCACTGTGTGCTTCGTCAGTGGCAAGGGCAACAGGTTACCGTGACACAAGGGAAAGCCTCTGCATGCAGGACCTCCAGGCAGTCAGGGACACTGTCATTAACTTAAATTAGAAATCCTGTGATGAGATATGGGACAAAGAACCCACTCTATGACCTGTCAGATTTTAATGGTTCACCTTCCAATTTGCTGACTTTCCTCATGCCATCTCTTGTTCCAACGAGCAGGAGTCATACAAATGCATTCCTGAGTATTTCAAATGTCATCATATAGGCAAATTAATCTTACATTTTGTAGGAGAGAACAGTATCAAAGGATGTTGCAGAGCTAGTCTCTGGGTCCCTAAGTGTTCAAGGTCTTTAAATAGATTTAAGATAGCATGTCTTCGTTTTGATAAAATTGTGTAAGTCTGTTAGGGACAAGTTACTTATGAAGGATGGCACAGCATTTCAGTATCTGTGTTGCATTTTGGTTCATGATCACTACATTGCCAAGATGTACACTTATGATTATTGTGGGCTAATGGCAAGAAGTAGAGACCACTGACATGGAAATACTAATAATTCCTTCATGCCAAGTAAACGCTGGAGAACTTCACAATTTGTACAAATAGGAGTTTTACAAAAGTTCTTTTTTAACTTTAAATTTTTTTTTATTTTTAAATTTTGGGGTACATTTCAGGGTTAGGTATGCAATATTCACTGTGCAGGTACCCTTGTTGATGAGGTGTGCCCCTTTCCCCAGGCAGAGAAGAGTGGTGGATAGTTGGTCCTTCCCATGACATCAGATAACATAGGCTATGTCAGATATAAAAGGCAATCTGTGCAATTTCACAGTTACATATTTACTTTGAGATTGTTAATTTAGTTATAGCAAAACAGCATCATTCATCACATTGAATTTATATTGTCAATTTGAGTTTTTATCATCATACTTTTAAATTTTTAATTTGCTTTGATTTTATGCCATTTTAAGAAATATAAGCATATGATGTTTATCAATGCTTTTAGGTTTATATATATTTAAGTAAAGCTATAATAAACACAGCTTAAGCCAAGGTTGGAAGCTAAGAGAACTCTCCCTTCCTAAGAAACCATGACATATTAGTCAAGCTAGAGAGACAATGAACACCCCTTTTCAAGAGGTTACCCCTTGTTTTCAAATATATTCTCCATAAAGCAGCAGGAGGAGGCATCCTTTGTAGGAGCCTGTACTGGTGTTTCTCTCAGATTCCCTTTATTAGGCCAGTTCCCCTGTCTCTCAGCTACTGTGAATGATGGCTGCTAAGCACTCATGGCTGCCCTCTTCTCTGGAGAATTGGTGTCAGACAAAAGAGAAATCACATAAGAGAGTACACTTTCCCCTCCCAGCCGAGGACACTCCACAGTCATTGACTGGCTAACTTAAGGATACAAAACCCTAGGCCTCTTGACTCAAGGTGGGCTCATCTCGGTTAAAATTTATGCCCCAAAGCTC
>NW_007156614.1:0-780 GCF_000164805.1 Carlito syrichta | reverse complement strand
CCCTCCCAGCCGAGGACACTCCACAGTCATTGACTGGCTAACTTAAGGATACAAAACCCTAGGCCTCTTGACTCAAGGTGGGCTCATCTCGGTTAAAATTTATGCCCCAAAGCTCCCCAATGAGATCAACAAAAGCTAAACTCAAAATGAGATCACATCTTGCCTAGCTTCTTTTCCTTCTTTGCTTTTCTTGATCTGTCTCCTGAGAGCACATCCCAGCATGCACCCAAATTCCTATCTTAGTCTCTTTTTCCAGGGAGTCACATCTAGGACACCTTTCTAAATCCTACTGGGCACTAAGATAGGACCTGCTGGTTGGGCACAAATAAGTTATCTGTGGAAATGATTCTTTCTTCTCTCTCCATTACCAAAATATAAGACATAGGACAGAGGACCACCAAAAATGGAATTTATTTATTAAAATTGTGCATTTATTCTTACATGCTTAAATTTCAATCACCTTCAAAGTACTCTCGATTTGATACAATACACCTAGTGAAACACTTTTCCACTGCTCAAAACAGTTTAAACTCATCAATTTTGATGCCTTTTAGTGTTTCTGTTGCTTTTTGTTTCACCTCTTCCAAATTGGCAAAACGTTTCCTTTTGAGGACTTTTTCATTGGGGGAAACAAAAAAAATCACTCAGGGCAAGATTGGGTGAATAGAGAGAATTGGAATAAGGTCATTTTGGGTAAAAAACAAAGCAAACTGCTGAACACTCAGTGCAGTGCAGGAAGGTGTACTCGTAAATCACCCATCAGGAGATGGGTAAATGTGT
>NW_007156613.1:0-768 GCF_000164805.1 Carlito syrichta | reverse complement strand
AAAAAAAAAAAAAAACACTCACCTAATTCAGTCAAATTCAGCCTCTCACAGCAATGCTAACTGGTACACTGATGCCAATGTGTTCCTAGAGCATTTACCTAGCGGGGATAGCCTGTACTACAAGGCGCCCGCAGTGCAAAAAATAATTTCAGAGTTTTTTGTACTCCCTTATACATCTCATTCTCCAGAGCATATTAAAAAAATCTCCAAGCCGGGCTCGGTGGTTCAGCCTATAATCTCATGCTTTGGGAGGCTGAGTTGAGTGAATTGCCTGAGCCTGCGGGTTTGAGACCCACCTGGGCAACTTGGCAAGACCTCATCTCTACAATAAATCAAAAATTAGCTGGGCATGGTAGCACACACCTGTAGTTCCAGCTACTTGGAAGACTGAGGCCAAAGGATCGCCGGAGCCCAACAGGTCGAGGCTGCAGTGGCCAAGAGCGGCCACTGCACTCCTAGTCATGGCGACTGAGTGAGACTCCAACTCAAAAAAAACCAAAAACTTCTCCAAATGAGATTTAATTATCAAAGAGCTCAGGAAGACTCAGTATAAAGATTTCTGAGTGGGCTCGGTGGCTCAGCATGTAATCCCGTGCCTTTGGGAGGCTGAGGTGAGTGGATTGCCTGAGCCCGTGGGTTCGAGACCCGCCTGGGCAGGGAGACCTCATCTCTACAATAAATCAAAAAATCAGCCAGGCGTGGTAGCGCTTGCCTGTAATTCCGGGCTACTTGTAAGACTGAGGCGGAAGGATCACCGGAGCCCAGCAG
>NW_007156612.1:3195-3898 GCF_000164805.1 Carlito syrichta | reverse complement strand
TTCCACTCCCAAGAATGGAGTGCCTGGATTCATTGCTTGCTTTGTCATCTGCTCCTTCAGGATGCTCCCCATGACTGTGACAGCCTAGGTCAGGTGACCTTCTTGTGTGCCTTCATGGTGTCCATATTTCTCTTTGATGACTCTGATCTCACTGCATCATAACCATCTGTTTGCCCACCTGTATCTCCCCTTTAAACCTGGAGTTCCCCAAGAGCTTGAGTTACCCATGACTGTCTGTTGTATATATTGGACTTAGCGCAGTATCCAATCTTTGGTTGACACTGATCATTATGTATTTGATCAGTAAATGAATGAGACCTTGAGGAGATCTCTTAACCTCTGAATCCTTTTTGGTGTTATTGTTAAATTAAGGGTGGGCTGAAACAGAATGAATCATAGCTGTTCTCCTGTAGCAGCCCACCTGGTTTTTCATTTTGCTTTGACATCTATGTTGAGACAGTAGAATTTTTTTATTTTTTGAGTTGTAGTCTCACTCTGTCGCCCAGACTGGAGTGCAGTGGCCGCTCCAGGCCACTGCAGCCTCGACCTGCTGGGCTCTGGCCATCCTTCCGCCTCAGCCTTCTGAGTAGCCAGAATTACAGGTGCGCGCTACCATGCCCAGCTAATTTTTTTTTTTGTTTGTTTATTGTAGAGATAAAATCTCGCCAAGTTGCCCAAGGCAGGTCTCGAATCCGAGGGTTCA
>NW_007156612.1:0-797 GCF_000164805.1 Carlito syrichta | reverse complement strand
CTGGTACACTGATGCCAATGTGTTCCTAGAGCACTTACCTAGGGGGGATAGCCTGTACTACAAGGCGCCCGCCGTTCAAAAAATAATTTCAGAGTTTTTTGTACTCCCTTATACATCTCATTCTCCAGAGCATATTAAAAAAATCTCCAAGCCGGGTTCGGTGGTTCAGCCTATAATCTCATGCTTTGGGAGGCTGAGTTGAGTGGATTGCCTGAGCCTGCGGGTTTGAGACCCACCTGGGCAACTTGGCAAGACCTCATCTCTACAATAAATCAAAAATTAGCTGGGCATGGTAGCACACACCTGTAGTTCCAGCTACTTGGAAGGCTGAGGCCAAAGGATCGCTGGAGCCCAGCAGGTCGAGGCTGCAGTGGCCAAGAGCGGCCACTGCACTCCTAGTCATGGCGACTGAGTGAGACTCCAACTCAAAAAAAAAAAAAATTCTCCAAATGAGATTTAATTATCAAAGAGCTCAGGAAGATTCAGTATAAAGATTTCTGAGTGGGCTCAGTGGCTCAGCATGTAATCCCGTGCCTTTGGGAGGCTGAGGTGAGTGGATTGCCTGAGCCCGTGGGTTCGAGACCCGCCTGGGCAGGGAGACCTCATCTCTACAATAAATCAAAAAATCAGCCAGGCGTGGTAGCACATGCCTGTAATTCCGGCTACTTGGAAGACTGAGGCGGAAGGATCACTGGAGCCCAGCAGGTCAAGGCTGAGTGGCTGGGAGCGGCCACTGAGTCCAGTCTGGGTAACAGAGTGAGACTCCACTCAAAAAAAAAATTCTGACTTAAAGTTTG
>NW_007156611.1:0-991 GCF_000164805.1 Carlito syrichta | reverse complement strand
CCAAAGGATCGCCGGAGCCCAGCAGGTCGAGGCTGCAGTGGCCAAGAGCGGCCACTGCACTCCTAGTCATGGCGACTGAGTGAGACTCCAACTCAAAAAAAAAAAAAAATTCTCCAAATGAGATTTAATTATCAAAGAGCTCAGGAAGATTCAGTATAAAGATTTCTGAGTGGGCTCGGTGGCTCAGCATGTAATCCCGTGCCTTTGGGAGGCTGAGGTGAGTGGATTGCCTGAGCCCGTGGGTTCGAGACCCGCCTGGGCAGGGAGACCTCATCTCTACAATAAATCAAAAAATCAGCCAGGCGTGGTAGCGCATGCCTGTAATTCCGGCTACTTGGAAGACTGAGGCGGAAGGATCACCGGAGCCCAGCAGGTCAAGGCTGAGGTGGCTGGGAGCGGCCACTGCAGTCCAGTCTGGGTAACAGAGTGAGACTCCAACTCAAAAAAAAAAAAAATTCTGACTTAAAGTTTGTATGAAAATCTAAAAAACAAAATGGTTACTTATAAATATTTCTAGATTTCTAAAACCAAATGACTCCTTTCTGTATACAATTATGGGAAAATTTCGTTGCATCTGTGAGATCAACATCTCTCATGCACTCATTTACTACAGTAAATGCGCAGCCTTTGAACCCTGGAGCAAATATATATGTAACAAGCTGTCTGTCATTGTTCACAGTGTCAGCTCTCTCTACTGGGTAGAAGCAATTTAGTTTCCAAGTATAGAAAATTGAGTTCTGCATGCAGTCTCATTATATGATGTCTAGTTTAACCATGCCTATAGAAATAGACAATTTTACCTTTCTTATTGTTACTTTATAACCTTCCCCAACTACCCCCTCCTCTAGAAGAAAAGAAACTCATGCAAGTTAAAACGAATTAATAATTATAGCCACAGGGACCAACTTTTGAGCATTTATTATGTGTTCACCTACACTATAAAGAGCTGATTATTGTAATGTTATTTAACTTGCACAACTGCCCTGCGAGG
>NW_007156610.1:0-888 GCF_000164805.1 Carlito syrichta | reverse complement strand
ACTCCAACTCAAAAAAAAAAAAAATTCTGACTTAAAGTTTGTATGAAAATCTAAAAAACAAAATGGTTACTTATAAATATTTCTAGATTTCTAAAACCAAATGACTCCTTTCTGTATACAATTATGGGAAAATTTCATTGCATCTGTGAGATCAACATCTCCCACGCACTCATTTACTACAGTAAATGCACAACCTTTGAACCCTGGAGCAAATATATATGTAACAAGCTGTCTGTCATTGTTCACAGTGTCAGCTCTCTCTACTGGGGAGAAGCAATTTAGTTTCCAAGTATAGAAAATTGAGTTCTGCATGCAGTCTCATTATATGATGTCTAGTTTAACCATGCCTATAGAAATAGACAATTTTACATTTCTTATTGTTACTTTATAACCTTCCCCAACTACCCCCTCCTCTAGAAGAAAAGAAACTCATGCAAGTTAAAATGAATTAATAATTATAGCCACAGGGACCAACTTTTGAGCATTTATTATGTGTTCACCTACACTATAAAGAGCTGAATTATTGTAATGTTATTTAACTTGCACAACTGCCCTGCGAGGTGAATAGTATCTACATTACAAGTTAGGGTTAATTTTTCTCATGTTACAAGCAGTCTGGAGGTAACCTGACCATGCCTAATATGCCTGTGTGGCAGTTTTATGAAATCATCAATATCCCAGGATCTTTCCAACTTTCTCTTCACCATCCTGGATATTTAGCTTTTACTCTAATGGTCATGACATAGCTGATGCATCTCCAGGTACCATGTCTCTGATCTAGCCAGGGAGAATGGGGCAGAAGCCTTGTCTCTTCTCTGGTGTTGATTTATTTTGGGAGGCAAGTCCTTTTCAGGGATTTCTGTTTCCATCTCATGGACCAGAAATATG
>NW_007156609.1:0-972 GCF_000164805.1 Carlito syrichta | reverse complement strand
CTGGGGAGCTTGAAGATCTGTTTCTTGTTTGTCCCATAGCAGAAAACCTGGGAATTTTTTGGATTCAGTGCGCATACAACAATGATTCATACTTAGTTGGAGGCCATGTAGTGTCTGGTATGTGAGGACTCTCTCTCCCTTGATTCCTGTTTCGAAACCCTTATTCTTGTTTAGCCCTTAGTAAGAAGTCATGTAGATTTCTTGATAGAGGAACCATGGAAAACAGATTTCTTCTCTTTTATTAGCACGAGGCCATGTAGTTTCCTGTAAATGAGGATTGCTATTACCCACATTCATGCCTCGGATCCCTGATTCTTCTTTAGCTGTTAGCAAGATGCCCTGTAGATTTTCAGGACTGAGGACTCGTATAATCCAGATTCCTTATTTTTATCAACAGCCATGAAGTTACCTGTGTATGAGTACTCCTGTTCATAGATACATGTGTCGAAAGCTTGATTCTTGTATAGATCTTAGGCCGTATAATTTTTTATAGATTGAGAAAACATATCACAAACATTCCTTACTCTTTCTTAGGAAAAGTCAGTTCTTTTGCCTCTATATGAGGATTTCATTTCCCTAGTTTATGCTTCAAAACCCCAAATCGTGGTTAGCCCTTAGCAAGAAACACCGCAGTTTTATTGGGATGGAGGCCACGTGTAAAGCAGATTCCTTATTCTCCTTTAGCAATAGAGAGTGCAGTTTTTTGTATATGAGGACTCCCATTATCCAGATTCCTACTCCCAAAACCTGAATGGTGGTTATCTCTTAGCAAGACGCTCCTTAGGTTTTTGGGATGGAGGCCTCGTGTAACCAAGGTTCCTTATTCTTCTTAGCAACAGGTCGTGTAGTGTTCTGTATATGAGGACTCCCATTACTGAAATTCCTGCTTCATTCTCAGCAAGACGCCAAGATATTTCCTGATGAACTAGAATTCCAGTAGCTTGGATATCAAGAGAAAGACTCTCAAATTGT
>NW_007156608.1:0-554 GCF_000164805.1 Carlito syrichta | reverse complement strand
CACAGGATCTATGTTATGAGAGTCCTAATATACAGGAAAACACACCACCCCTTACCAAGGAAGAAAAAGAATCAGGGTTATAGCAGTCCTCAGTCCATGTATCTGGGAAAAGGAGTACTCATATACAGGCAACTGCATGTCTGTTGCAAAAAATAAGGAATCTGGGTTATATGAGTCCTCAGTCCTGACAATCTACAGGGCACCTTGCTGATGGCTAAAGAAGAATCAGGGATTCGAGGCATGAATGTGTGTAATAGCAGTCCTCATATGCAAGAAACTACATGACCTCTTGCTAAGAAAAAAGAACAATCTGTTTTACGTGGTTCCTCTAGCAAAAAATCTACACGGGGTCTTACTAAGGGTAAACAAGAATCTGGTTTCAAAACAGGAATATTGGGAAAGAGAGTTCTCACATACAGGACACTATATGGCCTCCAACTAAGGACGAATAAAAGAATCTTTGTTGCACGAGTCCTAAATCCAAAAACTTCCCAGGGTGTCTGCTATGGGACAAACAAGAACAGGGCTTTCGAGCTCCCCACATGTTTTGGAGC
>NW_007156607.1:0-751 GCF_000164805.1 Carlito syrichta | reverse complement strand
GCATGAATGTGTGTAATAGCAGTCCTCATATGCAAGAAACTACATGACCTCTTGCTAAGAAAAAAAGAACAATCTGTTTTACGTGGTTCCTCTAGCAAAAAATCTACACGGGGTCTTACTAAGGGTAAACAAGAATCTGGTTTCAAAACAGGAATATTGGGAAAGAGAGTTCTCACATACAGGACACTATATGGCCTCCAACTAAGGACGAATAAAGAATCTTTGTTGCACGAGTCCTAAATCCAAAAACTTCCCAGGGTGTCTGCTATGGGACAAACAAGAAACAGGGCTTCGAGCTCCCCACATGTTTTGGAGCAATTTAGCATGTCGATATTACAAATCGGTCATTTCAGGACTGCAGCAACATTCTGGTCCTCTTGAAATTTGTAAACGGTTATCGGGCACTCCAAGTCTGTTAGGTTCCTCTGAACAACTAAAAGACCAGATTCCAGGACAAAAAGAATCTCTTGCCATATTTGGATGTAACTCTGGTCTTAAGGTGAACCCTGTAATCCTTCCCCTTCCGTGTCTCTTTTGATTTTGAGAGGGGACAAGGGTTTTGCAGTTGCCAAATGTTTAGTACGTAGTTTTAAAGTTAACGTGGAATCAATGATTCCACGTCCCTAGGAAACTTCTGGGCATTGTCTTTTTGTATACAGTGTTTGGAATCCACATCGACAGGGAAAATCAGGGCATCTGCTGAGAACGAAAAGAATATCCGGTTCTAGGAGTTCTCATTATCCGGAATCTG
>NW_007156606.1:0-758 GCF_000164805.1 Carlito syrichta | reverse complement strand
AAATCTACACGGGGTCTTACTAAGGGTAAACAAGAATCTGGTTTCAAAACAGGAATATTGGGAAAGAGAGTTCTCACATACAGGACACTATATGGCCTCCAACTAAGGACGAATAAAGAATCTTTGTTGCACGAGTCCTAAATCCAAAAACTTCCCAGGGTGTCTGCTATGGGACAAACAAGAAACAGGGCTTCGAGCTCCCCACATGTTTTGGAGCAATTTAGCATGTCGATATTACAAATCGGTCATTTCAGGACTGCAGCAACATTCTGGTCCTCTTGAAATTTGTAAACGGTTATCGGGCACTCCAAGTCTGTTAGGTTCCTCTGAACAACTAAAAGACCAGATTCCAGGACAAAAAGAATCTCTTGCCATATTTGGATGTAACTCTGGTCTTAAGGTGAACCCTGTAATCCTTCCCCTTCCGTGTCTCTTTTGATTTTGAGAGGGGACAAGGGTTTTGCAGTTGCCAAATGTTTAGTACGTAGTTTTAAAGTTAACGTGGAATCAATGATTCCACGTCCCTAGGAAACTTCTGGGCATTGTCTTTTTGTATACAGTGTTTGGAATCCACATCGACAGGGAAAATCAGGGCATCTGCTGAGAACGAAAAGAATATCCGGTTCTAGGAGTTCTCATTATCCGGAATCTCCAGGGCCTCTTGATAAGGTTTAATCAGCAATCTGGGCTTCTGGGTGCCTACGTTTTTCAGAGCTACTTGCACCGTGGATACGCTAAATCTGTCAGTACAGATCCAC
>NW_007156605.1:0-773 GCF_000164805.1 Carlito syrichta | reverse complement strand
ATCAACTGGAATTCTAGGTCACCAGGAAATGTCTCTGTATCTTGGTACGAATGAAGCAGGAATTTCTGTAATGGCAATTCTCATATACAGAACACTACAGGACTATTGCAATGGAAGAATAAGGATTCTTGGTTACACGAGTCCTCCATCCCAAAAAGCTACAGAGCCTCATGCTAAGAGATAACCACTAATCAGGTTTTGGGCGTAGGAATCTGGATAATGGGAGTCCTCATATACAGGAAACAGCACTGTTCACTGCTAAGGAAGAATAAGGAATCTGGTTTACACGTGTCCTCAATCCCCAAAAAAACTTCAGTGTTGCGTTCTAAGGGCTAAACACGATTTTCGGTTTTAGAAGCATAATCTAGGGAAATGTAAACCTCATATACAGGCAACTGCACAGACGTTTCCTAAGAAAGAATAAGGAATCTGTGTGAAATGTGATCTTAATACCCCCCAAAATACACGACGTCTTCCTATGTTATAAACAAGCATCAGGTTTTGACGCATGTATCTTGGAAAGGGAGTACTTATATACAGGCAATTGCACCGTTGTTACTAAAAATAAGGAATCCGGGTTATTCGAGTCCTCAGTCCTGAAAATCTACAGGGAATCTTGCTGACGGCTAAAGAAGAAGAATCAGAGGTTCGAGCCATGAATGTGGGTAATAGCAGTACTCATATACAGGAAACTACACGTCATAATGCTAAGGAAGAAAAAGTAATCTTGTTTGCATGAGTACTCAATTCCAAAAAGTACAGGCCGTCTTCCG
>NW_007156604.1:0-849 GCF_000164805.1 Carlito syrichta | reverse complement strand
ATCAGGTTTTGGGCGTAGGAATCTGGATAATGGGAGTCCTCATAAACAGGAACAGCACTGTTCACTGCTAAGGAAGAATAAGGAATCTGGTTTACACGTGTCCTCAATCCCCAAAAAAACTTCAGTGTTGCGTTCTAAGGGCTAAACACGATTTTCGGTTTTAGAAGCATAATCTAGGGAAATGTAAACCTCATATACAGGCAACTGCACAGACGTTTCCTAAGAAAGAATAAGGAATCTGTGTGAAATGTGATCTTAATACCCCCCAAAATACACGACGTCTTCCTATGTTATAAACAAGCATCAGGTTTTGACGCATGTATCTTGGAAAGGGAGTACTTATATACAGGCAATTGCACCGTTGTTACTAAAAATAAGGAATCCGGGTTATTCGAGTCCTCAGTCCTGAAAATCTACAGGGAATCTTGCTGACGGCTAAAGAAGAAGAATCAGAGGTTCGAGCCATGAATGTGGGTAATAGCAGTACTCATATACAGGAAACTACACGTCATAATGCTAAGGAAGAAAAAGTAATCTTGTTTGCATGAGTACTCAATTCCAAAAAGTACAGGCCGTCTTCCTAAAAGGTAAACACGACTCAGGTTTTGAAATAGGAATCTGAGTAATGGGAGTCCTCACATACAGGAAACTTCCCTGTCTATTGCTAAGTAAGAATAAAAAATCTGCATTACTTGTGTCCTGAATCCCCAAAAAACTTCACGTCGTCTCGCTGTAGCTACACCCGAATCAGGTGTTTTAAGCATGAATCTTCAGAAATGGAGTCCTTATATACAGGCAACTACATGACCTTGTACTAAGAAAGAATAAGGATCTGGATTACAGGAGTCC
>NW_007156603.1:0-717 GCF_000164805.1 Carlito syrichta | reverse complement strand
TTGACAAGGAAGAGAAAGGAATAGGGGTTATAGCAGTCCTCAGTCCTAAAAATCAAAAGGCCATCTGCTGTGGGTCAGCAAGAATCAGGGTTTAGAAGCTGCAACATAGGTAAAAGCAGTTCTCATATATAGAATTTACAAGATCTTTGCTAAGGAGAAATAAGAAACCTGTTTTACACGGTTCCTCCATCATAATATCTACATGACATCTTGCTAAGGGCTGAACAAGAATCAGAGTTTCCAAACAGAATACTGGGGAAAGCAAGTCCTCATATAGAGGACACTACATGGCCACTCGTTAAGGAAGAATAAGGAATCTGTGATACACGATTCCCCAATTTGAAAAATTCTGATGATGACTTCTACAGGAAAAACAAAATCAGGACTTCAAGTTCGTCTCATGTTTCGGAGATTTTCGCTTTTGGGTATTATGAATCAGTCATTTCAGGACTCCAGCCACTTTCTGGTCCTCGTGAGAATTGTAAACGTGTATCTGGTAGTACATGTCCCTTAGGTTCCTTGGACAATTAAGGCCAAATTCCCGGAACAAATGTATCTTCTTGCCGTATTTGGATGTAAATCTGGTCTTAAGATGAACTTGGTAATCCTTACATTTCCGTTTGTACTTTTATTTAGAGAGGGGCCGAGGGTTTTGCAGTTGCCAAATATTTAGTACGTTTATTAAAATGTAACCAGGATTTTGATGGGTATTGCTTG
>NW_007156602.1:0-793 GCF_000164805.1 Carlito syrichta | reverse complement strand
TCCAAACAGAATACTGGGGAAAGCAAGTCTCATATAGAGACACTACATGGCCACTCGCTAAGGAGGAATAAGGAATCTGTGATACACGATTCCCCAATTCGAAAAATTCTGATGATGACTTCTACAGGAAAAACAAAATCAGGACTTCAAGTTCGTCTCATGTTTCGGAGATTTTGGCTTTTGGGTATTATGAATCAGTCATTTCAGGACTCCAGCCACTTTCTGGTCCTCGTGAGAATTGTAAACGTGTATCTGGTAGTACATGTCCCTTAGGTTCCTTGGACAATTAAGGCCAAATTCCCGGAACAAATGTATCTTCTTGCCGTATTTGGATGTAAATCTGGTCTTAAGATGAACTTGGTAATCCTTACATTTCCGTTTGTACTTTTATTTAGAGAGGGGCCGAGGGTTTTGCAGTTGCCAAATATTTAGTACGTTTATTAAAATGTAACCAGGATTTTGATGGGTATTGCATTGAATTTGTAGATTGCCTTAGGTAAGATGGACATCTTCACAATGTTGATTCTTCCGATCCATGAGCATGGGATATTTTTCCATTTGTTTGTGTCAACTTTGATTTCTTTGAGCAAAGTTTTGTAGTTTTCCTTGTAAAGGTCTTTCACGTCTCTGGTTAGGAAGATGCCAAGGTATTTCAATTTTTCTGTGGCTATTGTGAATGGAATTGTGCTTTTTATTTGGGTTTCTGTTTGTTTATTATTGGTGTAGATAAATGCGATTATCTTTTATACATTTATTTTGTATCCTGAGACTTTACCAAAGGTCTTTATCAGTG
>NW_007156601.1:0-764 GCF_000164805.1 Carlito syrichta | reverse complement strand
CAAGAATCAGGGCTTCAAGGTCGTCTCATGTTTTGGAGATATTTCGCTTGTGGGTATTATGAATCAGTCATATCAAGACTCCAGCAACATTCTTGTCCTCTTGAGAATTGCAAACTGGAATCTGGTATTACAACTCCCTTAGTTTCCTCAGGAAAACTAAGGCCAGATTCCCAGAACAAAATATCTTCTTGCCATAATTAGATGTAACTCTGGTCTAAAGATGATCTTGGTAATCCTTAAATTTCCGTTTGTACTTTTATCTGGAGAGGGGCCGAGGGTATTGCAGTTGCCAAATATTTTATACGATTTATTAAAATGTAACCAGGAATCATAGATTCCACTTCACTGGGGAATATCTGGGCATCTGCAATTTGTATACAGAGTTCTGGAATCCACATAGACAGGGAAAATCTGGGCATCTTGCTGAGAACAGAAAGGGAATCCTGTTCTTGGAGTTCTCAATCGCCTAAATCTACAAGGTATCTTGCTAAGGTTTAATCAGCAATCTGGGCTTCTATTTCGCCACATTTTTAGGGTGTTCTTTGAAAAGAGAACTAGGAATCTTGGGTTCAAATTCGACAAGTAATTTTTGAGAGTCTTTCTCTGGATGGGCAATCAACTGGAATTCTAGGTCACCAGGAAATGCCTCGGCATCTTGTTGAGAATGAATCAGGAAATTCTGTAATGGGAGTCCTCATATACAGAACACTACAGGTCCTTTTGCTATGGAAGAATAAGGAACCTTGGTTACACGAGTCCTCCAT
>NW_007156600.1:0-14538 GCF_000164805.1 Carlito syrichta | reverse complement strand
CAACAAAGTTCTTTATTCTTCCTTACTTAGAGGACGTAAAGTGGCCTGTATGTGAGGACTCTCTTTCCCTAGATTCCTGTTTCGAAACCCTGATTCTTTTTAGCCCTTAGTAAGATGCCATGTAGAGTTTTTGATTGAGGAACCGTGTAAAACAGATATCTTCTTTTTTCTTAGCAAGAGGCCACGTAGTTTGCTGTATATGAGGACTGCTATTACCCACATTCATGTCTCGAATCTCTAATTCTTCTTTAGCTGTCAGCAAGATGCCCTGTAGATATTCAGAACTGAGGACTCATATAACCCAGATTCCTTATTTTTAGCAAATGCCATGCAGTAGCTAATATATGAGTACTTTCCCACATATATGGGTCAAAACCCTGATGGTTGTGTAGACCTTAGGAAGACGCCATGGAATTTTTTGGGAATAGAGAAACATGTCACCCAGATTCCTTATTCTTTCTTAGGTAAAGTCCGTGCTGGTGCCTGTATATGAGGATTTCATTTCCCTAGAATATGCTTCAAAACCCCAATTTCGTGTTTAGCCCTTAGCAAGACACCCTGAAGTTTTTTTGGGGGATTGAGGACACGTTTAAACCAGATTCCTTCTTCTTCTGTAGCAATAGACAGTGCAGTTTCCTGGATATGAGAACTCCCATTATCGAGATTCCTATTCCCAAAACCTGCTTGGTGGTTATCTCTTAGCAAGACACTCTGTAAGTTTGTAATGGAGGACTCGTTTGTAACAAGATTCCTTATTTTTCCACAGCAATAGGTCGTGTACTGTTCTGTATATGAGGACTCCCATTACTGAAATTCCTGCTTCATACTCAGGTAGATGCCAAGACATTTCCTGGTGTCCTAGAATTCCAGTTGATTGCATATCAAGAGAGAGACTCCCGAAAAGGTCTTGTGGAATTGGAACCCAAGATTCCTGGTTCCGTATTCAAAAGACACCCCAAAAATATGGTGACATAGAATACCAGAATGTTGATTAAACCTTATCAAGAGACCTTGTAGATTTAGGCGATTGAGAACACCAAGAACCGGATTCCCTTTCCATTCTCAGCAGGAAGCACTGATTTTCCGCTGTCTATGTGGATTCCAAAATTCTGTATACAAAAATGCAGAAGCACAGATGTTTCCTAGGGACGTGGAATCCATGATCCCTCGTTACATTTTAATAATTCGTACTAAATTTTTGGCAATTGCAAAACCCTCGGCCCCTCTCCAAACAAAAGAACAACGGAAATTTAAGAATTGCCAAGTTCATCTTAAGACATGAGTTATATCCAAATACCTCACGAAGATAAATTTGTTCCAGGAATTTGGCCTTAGTTGTCCTGTGGACCCTAAGGGACTTGTACTACCAGATACACGTTTACAACTCTCAAGAGGTCTAGAATGTTGCTGGAGTCCTGAAAAGACTGATACATAATACCCACATGCCAAATATCTTTGAAACATGAGACGAGCTCTAAGCCCTGATTCTTGTTTATTCCGTAGCAAAACACCCTGAGAATTTTTCAGATTGGGCACTAGTGTATCACAGATTCCTTATTCTTCCTTATCAAGGGGCAGTGTAATGTCCTGTATATGAGGACTCCCTTTCCCTAGAACCCTTTTTGGAAACCCTGATTCTTGTTTAGCCCTTAGCAAGATGTCATGTAGATATTGTGATGGAGGAACTGTGTAAAACAGGTTTCTTATTTCTCCTCAGCAAGAGATCATGTAGATTCTGTATATGAGGAATGCTATTACCTACGGTGTAGCTTTTAAACCCTGATTCTTGTTTATCACACAGCAGATGGTCTGTGGATTTTTAGGACTGAGGACTGCTATAACCCCAATTCTTTTTCTTCCTTGACAAGAAGCAGTGTATTTTCCTGTATAATAGGATTCACATTACATGGATCCTATTTCGAAACTCTGATTTTTTTTAGCCCTTTCTAAGATGCCCTGTAGATTTTTGGGATTGAGGACTCGTGTAAACCAGATTCCTTATTCTTTCTTCACAAAATGTCATGCAGTTGCCTGTTTATAAGAACTGCATTTCCTCAGAATCATGCTTGAAACACCCTGATTCGTGTTCAGCCCATAGCAAGATTACCTGAAGCTCTTTTGGGATTGAGGAAACGAGTAACACAGATTCCTTATTCTTATTTAACAATAGGCAGTGAAGTTTCCTGTATGTGAGGACTCCCATTACCCAGATAACCACTTCAAAATCCTGATTCGTGGTTACCTCTGAGGAAGACGGCCTGTAGGTTTTGGGTTTGAGAACTCATATAACCAACATTCCTTATACTTCCTTAGAAATATGACGTGTAGTTTCCTGTATATGACGATTCCCATTACCCCGCATCCCGCTTCACTCAGCAGGATGCCGAGACAGATCCTGGTGATCAAGAATTCCAGTAGTTTGGATATCAAGAGAAAGACGCCCATAAAGTTCTTTGCGAACTGGAATCCAAGATTCCTGGTTCCCCTTCACCAGACCTCCCCAAAATATGGAATCTTCAAAACCCAACATCCCAATGTCAACCGGCCCAACCAAAAGAATTTTCTGTAGCTTGAGGTCACCTGAATCGAGGGATTTTGTGCCAATATGACTTTTGATCGTGGGGAACATGATTATGGTCGAAGATATTCCTAGGATACAAAAGGATTTGTAGGGGAAGATCTCTGATTACAACAAACAAGAGGAGCAGAGAGTTCCTGTGGATCTGTACTGACAGATTTAGCATATCCATGGTGCAAGTAGCTCTGAAAAATGTAGGGACCCAGAATCCCAGATTGCTGATTAAAGCTTATCAAGAGGCCCTGGAGATTCCGGATAATGAGAACTCCTAGAACCGGATATTCTTTTCGTTCTCAGCAAGATGCCCTGATTTTCCCTGTTGATGTGGATTCCAAACTCTGTATACAAAAAGAGAGATGCCCAGAAGTTTCCTAAGGACGTGGAATCATTGATTCCATGGTAAGTTTAAAAAAACTTACCAAACATTAGGCAACTGCAAAACTCTTGTCCCCTCTCAAAATAAAAAGAGACATGGAATGGGAAGAATTACAAGGTTCACCTTAAGAATAGAGTTACATACAAATATGATAAAACGATTCTTTTTTTCCCTGAATATGACCTTAGTTGTTCTGAGGAACCTAACAGACATGGAGTGCCCTATAACCGTTTACAACTTTAAAAAGGATCGGAAGGTTGCTGGAGTCCTGAAACGACCAATTTGTAATATCCTCTTGCTAAATTGTTCCACAACATTTGTAGAGCTCGAAGCCCTGTTTCTTTTTTGTGCCAGAGCAGACACCGTGGGAATTATTTTGATTGAGGACTCGTATTACAAAGATTTTTTATTCTTCCTTAGTTAGAGGCCGTGTAGTGTCCTGTATGTGAGGACTCTCTTTCCCAAGATTCCTGTGTCAAAACCCTGATTCTTGTTTAGCCCTTAGTAAGACACCATGAATATTTTTGATAGAGTAACCGCGTAAACCAGATTTCTTCTTTTTTCTTAGCAAGAAGCCATGTAGTTTCCTGCATATGAGGACTCCTATTACCCACATTCATGCCTCGAATACCTGATTCTCCTATAGCCATCAGCAAGATGCGCTGTACATATCAGGATTGAGGACTCGTATAAGCCAGATTCCTTATTTTTAGCAACAGCCGTGTAGTAGCTCGTATATGAGTACTTTCTTTCCCACATACATTCGTCGAAAGCCTGATGCTTGTTTAGACCTTAGGAAGACACCGTGGAGTTTTTTGGGGATAGAGAAAACATGTCACCCAGATTCCTTATTCTTTCTTAGGAAAAGTCCGTGCTGTGCCTGTATATAAGGATTTCATTTCCCTAGATTATGCTTCCAATACCCAAATTCGTGTTTAGCCCTTAGCAAGACACCCTGAAATTTTTTTTGGGATTGAGGACACGTTTAAGCCAGATTCCTTATTATTCTGTAGCAATAGACAGGGCAGTTTCCTGCGTATGAGGACTTCCATTATCCAGATTCCTACTCCCAAAACCTGCTTGGTGGTTATCTCTTAGAAGGACACTCTGTAGGTTTATAATGGAGGAATCTTTTAACCAAGATTCCTTATTTTTCCACAGCAATAAGTCTTGTAGTGTTCTGTATATAAGGACTCCCATTACTGAAATTCCTGCTTCATTCTCAGCAAGACCCCAAGACATTTCCTGGTGACCTAGAATTCCAGTTGATTGCATATCAAGAGAAAGACTCGCAAAAAGGTTTTGTGGAATTGGAACCCAAGATTTCTGGTTCCCGTTACAAAAGACATCCTAAAAATATGGCGACATAGAGGCCCAGATTGCTGATTAATCCTTATCAAGAGACCTTGTAGATTTAGGCAATTGAGAACTCCAAGAATCGGATTCCCTTTCCGTTCTCAGCAACATGCCCTGATTTTCCCTGTCTATGTGGATTTCGAAACTCTGCATTCCAAAATGCAGATGCCCAGATTTTCCTAGGGACGTGGAATCCATGATTCCTGGTTACATTTTAAAAATTCGTACTAAATATTTGGCAATTGGAAAACCCTAGGCACCTTTCCAAATAAAACTACAAACGGAAATTTAAGAATTGCCAAGTTCATCTTAAGACATGAGTTATATCCAAATATGGCAAGAAGATACATTTGTTCCAGGAATTTGGCCTTAGTAGTCCCGAGAAACTTAAGGGACTTGTACTACCAGATACCCGTTTACAACTCTCAAGAGAAACAGAATGTTGCTGGAGTCCTGAAAAGACTGATTCATAATCACCACAAGCCAAATATCTCCGAAACATGAGACGAGAGCGAAGCCCTGATTCTTGTTTATCCCGTAGCAAGACACCCTGAGAACTTTTCGAATTGGGAACTAGTGTATCACAGATTCCTTATTCTTCCTTATTGATGGGCCATGTAGTGTCCTGTATATGAGGACTCACTTTCCCAAGATACCTGCTTGGAAACCCTGATTCTTGTTTAGCCCTTACCAAGATGTCATGTAGATATTGTGATGGAGGAGCCGTGCAATACAGGTTTCTTATTCCTCTTTAGCAAGAGATCGTGTAGATTCTCTACATGAGGACTACTATTACCTATGTTGCAGCTTCTAAACCCTGTTTATGTTTAGCCCACAGCAGATGGCCTGTTGATTATTAGGACTGGGACTGCTAAAACCCTGATTCTTTTTCTTCTTTGGCAATGGGCCGTGTATTTCCCTGTATATAAGGACTCTCATTACATAGATCCTGCTTTGAAACTCTGATTCTTTTTTAGCCCTTTTCAAGATTCCTTGTAGATTTTTGGGATTGAGGACTCGTGTAACTCAGATTCCTTATTCTTTCTTAGCAAAAGGTCATGTAGTTGCCTGTATACAAGGAATCCATTTCCCCAGTTTCATGCTTAAAACACCCTGATTCGTGTTTAGCCCATAGCAAGACGACCTGAAGCTCTTTTGGGATTGAGGACAAGAGTTACGCAGATGCCTTATCTTACTTAGCTATAGGCAGTGAAGATTCCTGTATGAGGACTCCCGTTATCCAGATTTCAAATTCTAAAAACTGATTCGTGGTTACCTCTGAGGAAGACGGCCTGTAGTTTTTGGGAATGGGGACTCATGTAACCAAGATTCCTTATACTTCCTTATCAATATGACGTGTAGTTTCCTGTATAAGACGACTCCCATTACCCAGTTTCCCGCTTCAATCTGCAGGATGCTGAGACAGTTCCTGGTGACCGAGAATTTCAGTTGTTTGGATATCAAGAGAAAGATTCCCATAATGATTTCTGGGAACTGGAATCCAAGATTCCCGATTCCCCTTCACCAGACCTCCCCAAAATGTGGAATGTTCAAAACCAAACATCCCAATTCCAACTGGCCCAACCACAAGTATTTTCTGTAGTTTCAGGTCACCTGAATCGAGAGACTTTGTACCAATATCCCTTTTGATTCTGGGGAACATGATTATTGTCGTAGATGTTCCTAGGACAAAAAAGTGTTTGTAGGGCCAGATTCTTGATTACAAACAACAAGAGGACCAGAAAGTTACTTTGGATCTGCAATGACAGATTTAGCGTATCAACGGAGCAAGTAGCTCTGAAAAACGTAGGGTCCCAGAACCCCAGATTGCTGATTAAACCTTATCAAGAGACCCTGGAGATTTCGGATAATGAGAAGTCCTAGAACCGGATATTCTTTTCGTTCACAGCAAGATGCCCTGATTTTCCCTGTCGGTGTGGATTCCAAACTCTGTATACGAAAAGAAAGATGCCCAGAAATTTACTAGGGACGTGGAATCAATGATTCCACGTTAACTTCAAAAATATTTTCCAAACATTTGGCAAATGCAAACCACTTGTCCCCTCACAAAAAAAAAGAGACATGGAATGGGAAGAATTACAGGGTTCACGTTAAGACCAGAGTTACATACAAATCTGGCAAGAAGATTCTTTTTATCCTGGAATATGACCTTAGTTGTTCCGAGCAACCTAACAGACATGGAGTTTCCGATAACCCTTTACAACTTTAAAAAGCACCAGAAGGTTGCTGGAGTCGTGAAATGACCGATTCATAATATCCACATGCCAAATTTCTCCGTAACATTTGGAGAGCTCGAAGCCCTGTTTCTTGTTTGTGCCATAGCAGACACCGTGGGAATTTTTTGGACTGAGGACTCGTACAACAAAGATACTTTATTCTTCCTTAGTTAGAGGCCGTGTAGTGCCCTGTGTGTGAGGACCTTCTTTCCCTAGATTCCTGTTTCGAAACCCTGATTCTTGTTTAGCGCTTAGTAAGATGCCATGTAGATTTTTTGAGAACGGAACCGTTTAAAACAGATTTCCTCTTTTTTCTTAGCAAGAGGCCATGTAATTTGCTGTATTTGAGGACTGCTATTACCCACATTCATGCCTTGAATCCCTGATTCTTCTTTAGGCGTCAGCAAGATGCCCTGTAGATATTCAGGATTGAGGACTCATAAAACCCAGATTCCTTATTTTTAGCAACAGCCGTGTAGTAGCTAGTTTATGACTACTTTATTTCCCACATACATGCGTCAAAACCCTGATACTTGTTTAGACCCTAGGAAGACGCCATGGAGGATTTTGGGGATTGAGAAAACAAGTCACCCAGATTACTTATTCTTTCTTAGGAAAAGTTCTTGCTGTTGCCTGTATATGAGGATTTCATTTCCCGAGATTATGCTTCTAAAATCCAAATTCGTTTTTAGCCCTTAGCAAGAAACCCTGAAGTTTTTTGGGGGATTGAGGACAAATTTAAACCAGATTCCTTATTCTTCCGTAGCAACAGAGAGTGCAGTTTCCTGGATATGAGGATTCCCATTTTCCAGATTCGTACTCCCAAAACCTCCTTGGTGGTTATCTCTTAGCAAGACACTCTGTAGGTTTGTAATGGAGGACTCGTGTAAACAAGATTCCTTATTTTTCCATAGCAGTAGGCCGTGTCGTGGTCTCTGTATGAGGACACCCATTACTGAGATTCCTGCTTCATTCTCAGCAAGACCTCGAGACATTTCCTGGTGACCTAGAATTCCAGTTGATTGCATATCAAGAGAAAGACTCCCGAAAAGGTCTTGTGGAATTGGAAGCCAAGAATCCTGGTTCCCTTTTCAAAAGAAACCCTAACAATATCGCGACATAGAAGCCCAGATTGCTGATTAAACCTTATCAAGAGACCTTGTAGATTTAGGTGATTGAGAACTCCAAGAACCGGATTCCCTTTCCGTTCTCAGCAAGATGTCCTGATTTTCCCTGTCTATGTGGATTCCAAAACTCTGTATACAAAAATGCGGATGCCAAGATGTTTCCTAGGGACGTGGAATCCATGATTCCTGGTTACATTTTAATAATTCATACTAAATATTTGGCAATTGCAAATTCCTCAGCCCCTCTCCAAATAAAAGTACAAACGGAAATTTAAGAATTTCCAAGTTCATCTTAAGACATGAATTATATCCAAATACGGCAAGAAGATACATTTGTTCCAGGAATTTGGCCTTAGTTGTCTCGAGGTATCTAAGGGACTTGTACTATCAGATACCGTTTTACAACTCTCAAGAGGAACAGAATATTGCTGGAGTCCTGAAAAGATTGATTCATAATACCCACAAGCCAAATATCTTCGAAACATGAGACGAGCTAGAAGCCCTGGTACTTGTTATCCCGTAGCAAAACACCCTAAGAAATTTTCGGATTGGGGAGGAGTGTATCACGGATTCCATATTCTTCAATAGCGAGGGGCACTGTAATGTCCTGTATATGAGGACTCCCTTTCCCAAGAACCCTGTTTGGAAACCCTGATTCTTGTTTAGCCTTAGCAAGATGTCATGTAGATATTGTGATGGAGGAACCCTGTAAAACAGGTTTCTTATTTCTCCTCAGCAAGAGATCATGTAGATTCTGTATATGAGGAATGCTGTTACCTATGGTGCAGCTTTTAAACCCTGATTCTTGTTAATGACAAAGCAGATGCCTTGTGTTTTATTAGAACTGAGGACTGCTATAACCCCGATTATTTTTCTTCCTTGACAAGAGGCTGTGTATTTTCCTGTATAATAGGAATCTCATTACATGGAACCTGTTTCGAAATTCTGATTCTTTTTAGCCCATTCAAAGTTGCCCTGAAGATTTTGGAATTGAGGACTCGTGTAAACCAGATTCCTTATTCTTTCTTCGAACAAGGTCATGCAGTTGCCTGTATATAAGGACTGCATTTCCTGAGATTCATGCTTAAAACACCCTGATTCTTGTTCAGCCCGTAGCAAGACCACCTGTAGCTCTTTTGTGATTTAGGACACGAGTAAAGCAGATTCCTTATTCTTTCTTAGCAATAGGCAGTGAAGTTACATGTATGAGAGGAATCCCATTACCCAGATCCCTACTTCAGAAACCTGATTTGTGTTTACTTCTGACGAAGACAGCCTGTAGTTTTTGGGTTTGAGGATTCATATAGCCAAGATTCCTTATACTTCGATAGAAATATGACGTGTAGTTTCCTGTATATGACAATTCCTTATACCCAGCATCCCGTTTCACACTGCAGGATGTCGGGACATTTCCTGGTGACCGAGAATTCCAGTTGTTTGGATATCAAGAGAAAGACGCCCATAATGTTCTTTGTGAACTGGAATCCAAGATTCCTGGTTCCCCTTCACAAGACCTCCCCAAAATGTGGAATGTTCAAAGCACAAAATCCCAATTATGACCTGCCCACCCACAATAATTTTCTGTAGCTTGACATCATCTGAATCGAGGGATTTTTTGTCAATATGCCTTTTGATTCTGGGGAACATTATTATGGTCGTAGATATTTCTAGGATACAAAAGGATTTGTAGGGCCTGACCCTTGATTACAACTAACATGAGGACCAGAAATTACCCGTGGATCTGTACTGACAGATTCAGCGACTCCACGGTGCAAATAGATCTGAAAAATGTAGGGACCCAGAAGCCCAGATTGCTGATTAAACCTTATCAAGAGGACCTGGAGATTCCGGATAATGTGAACTCCTAGAACCGGATATTCTTTTCGTTCTCTGAAAGATGCCCTGATTTTCCCTGTTGATGTGGATTCCATACTCTGTATCCATAAAGACAGATGCCCAGAAGGTTCCTAGGGACATGGAATCAACGATTCCACGTTAACTTTAAAAATACGTACTAAACATGTGGCAACTGCAAAACCCTTGTCCCCTCTCAAAATAAAAAGAAACATGGAAGGGGAAAGAATACAGGTTTCACCTTAAGACCAGAGTTACATCCAAATATGGCAAGAAGATTCTTTTTGTCCTGGAAGCTGGCATTTGTTGTTCCAAGGAACCTAACGGACTTGGAGTGCTCGATATCCGTTTACAATTTTCAAGAGGACCAGAATGTTGCTGGTGTCCTGAAATGACCGATCGTAATATGCGGATGCTAAATTGCTCCGAAACATTTGGGGAGCTCGAAGCCCTGTTTCTTGTTTGTCCCATAGCAGACACCCTGGGAATTTTTTGGATTGAGGAGTCGTACAACAAAGATTTTTTATTCTTCCTTAGTTGGCGACCGTGAAAGGGCCTGTATGTGAGGACTCTCTTTCCCAAGATTCCTGTTTCCAAACCCTGATTCTTGTCTAGCCCTCAGTAAGACGCCATGTAGATTTTTTGATAGAGGAACCGTGTAAAACAAATGACTTCTTTTTTCTTAGCAAGAGGCCATGTAGTTTCCTGCATATAGGGACTGCTATCACCCACATTCATGCCTCGAATCCCTGATTCTTCTTTAGCCGTCATCAAGATGCCCTGTAGATTGTCAGGACTGAGGACTCATATAACCCAGATTCCTGTTTTTGCAACAGCCGTGTAGTTGCCGGTATATGAGTACTCCCTTTCCCAGATACATAGACTGAGGACTGCTATAACCCCGATTCTTTCTCTTCCTTGGCAAGGGGCGGTGCATTTTCCTGTATGTTAGGACTCTCATAACATAGATCCTGTTTCGAAACTCTGATTCTTTTTTAGCCCATTCCAAGATTCCCTGTGGATTTTTGGGATTGAGGACTCATGTAAACTTCATTCCTTATTCTTTCTTAGCAAAAGCTCATGTAGTTGCCTGTATATAAGGACTCCATTTCCCCAGATTCGTGCTTAAAATACGCTTAAAACCCTGATGCTTGTTTCTACCTTTGGAAGACGCTGTGTAGTTTTTTGGGGATTGAGAACACATGTCACCCAGATTCCTTATTCTTTTTTAGGTAAAGTCCGTGCAGTTGCCTGTATATGAATATTTCATTTCACTAAATTAAGCTTCTAAAACCGAAATTTGTATTTAGCCCTTAGCACGATCCACTGAAGTTTTTTTTGGTATTGAGGACACGTGTAATCCAGATTCCTTATTCTTCCTTGGCAGTCGACAGTGCAGTTTCCTCTATATGAGGACTCCCATTATTCAGATTCCTATGCCCAAAACCTAATTAGTGGTTATCTCTTAGCATGAGGCTCGGTAGCTTTTTGGGATGGAGGACTCGTGTAACCAAGGTTCCTTATTCTTCCATAGCAATAGGTCCTGTAGTGTTCTGTATATGAGGACTCCCATTACAGAATTTCCTGATTCATTCTCAACAAGATGCCGAGGCATTTCCTGGTGACCTAGAATTCCAGTTGATTGCCCATCCAGAGAAAGACTCTCAAAAATTTCTTGTCGAATTTGAACCCAAGATTCCTAGTTCTCTTTTCAAAGAACAAGCTAAAAATGTGGCGAAATAGAAGCCCAGATTGCTGATTAAACCTTAGCAAGATACCTTGTAGATTTAGGCGATTGAGAACTCCAAGAACGGGATTCCCTTTCTGTTCTCAGCAAGATGCCCAGATTTTCCCTGTCTATGTGGATTCCAGAACTCTGTATACAAATTGCAGATGCCCAGATATTCCCCAGTGAAGTGGAATCTATGATTCCTGGTTATATTTTAATAAATCGTATAAAATATTTGGCAACTGCAATACCCTCGGCCCCTCTCCAGATAAAAGTACAAACGGAAGTTTAAGGATTACCAAGATCATCTTTAGACCAGAGTTACATCTAATTATGGCAAGAAGATATTTTTTTTTCTGGGAATCTGGCCTTAGTTTTCCTGAGGAAAGTAAGGGACTTGTAATACCAGATTCCAGTTTGCAATTCTCAAGAGGACAAGAATGTTGCTGGAGTCCTGATATGACTGATTCATAATACCCACAAGTGAAATATCTCCGAAACATGAGACGACCTTGAAGCCCTGATTCTTGTTTATCTTGTAGCAAGACACACTGATAATTTTTTGAATTGGGGACTCGTGTATCACAGATTCCTTACTCTTCCTTAGTGAGGGGCCATGTCGTGTCCTCTATATGAGGACTCCCTTTTCCAGTATTCTGTTTGGAAACACTGATTCTTATTTAGGCCTTAGCAAGATGTCATGTAGATACTGTGATGGAGGAACCGTGTGAAACAGTTTTTTTATTTCTCCGTAGCAAACAGCTTGTATACTCTGCATATGAGAACTGCTTTTACATGTGCTGCAGCTTCTAAACCCTGATTCTTGTTGAGCCCACAGCAGATGGCTTTTTTATTTTTAGGAATGAGGACTAATATAACCCTGATTCTTTTTCTTCCTTGGCAAGGGGACGTGTATTTTCCTGTATATTAGGACTCTCCATACATAGATCCTGCTTCAAAACTCTGATTGATTTTTGGGCCTTTCCAAGATGCCCTGTAGATTTTGGGATTGAGGACTCGTGTAATCCAGATTCCTTATTCTTTCTTAGCACAAGGTCATGTAGTTGCCTGTATATAAGGACTCCATTTCCCACAGATTCATGCTTAAAATTCCCTGATTCGGATGTAGCCCATAGCAAGACGACCTGAAGTTTTTTGCGGATTGAGGACACGAGTAACGCAGATTCCTTATCCTTTTTTTTTATTTGAGTTGGAGTCTCACTCTGTCGCCCAGACTGGAGTGCAGTGGCCACTCCCGGCCACCACAGCCTCGACGCGCTGGGCTCTGGCGATCCTTCCACCTCAGACTTCCGAGTAACCGGAATTACAGGAATGCGCCACCACACCCGGCTGATTTTTTGATTTATTGTAGAGATGAGGTCTCGCTGCCCAGGCGGGTCTCGAACCCACGGGCTCAGGCAATCCACTCACCTCAGCCGCCCAAAGACATGGGATTACAAGCTGAGCCACCGAACCCGGCTTGATTCCTTATTCTTACTTAGCAATTGACAAGGAACGTTCCTGTATGTGAGGACTCCCATTACTCAGATTCCTACTTCAAAACCTGATTCGTGGTTACCTCTTAGGAATACAGCCTGTAGTTTCTGGAATTGATGACTCATGTAAACAAGATTCCTTATTCTTCCTTAGGAATATGACATGTACTTTCCTGTATATGAAGACTGCTATTACCCTCATTCATGCCTCGAATCCCTGATTCTTCTTTAGCCGTCAGCAAGATGCCATGTAGATTTTCAGGACTGAGGATTCGTATAACTTAGATTCCTTATTTTTAGCAACAACCGTGCAGTTGCCTGCATATGAGAACTCCCTTTCCCAGATACATGCGTCGAAGTCTCATGCTTGTTTAGACCTTAGGAAGACGTTGTGTATTTTTTTGGGGATTGAGAACACATGTCACCCAGATTCCTTATTCTTTCTTAGGAAACGTCCGTGCAGTTGCATGTATATGAGGATTTCATTTCCCTAGATTATGCTTCAAAAACCCAAATTCCTGTTTATCTGTTAGCTAGACACCCTGAAAATTTTGGAGATTGAAAACACGTGTGAATCAGATTCCGTATTCTTCCTTAGAAATAGAGAGTGCAGTATTCAGTATATTGGGACTCCCATTATCCAGATTCCTACTCCCAAATCCTGATTGTTGGTTATCTCTTAGGTAGACGCTCTGTAGGTTTTTGGGATGGAGGACTCGTGTAAACAAGATTCCTTTTTATTCGTAGCAACAGGTCGTGTAGTGTTGTGAATATGGGGAGTCCCATTACTGAAATTCCTGCTTCATTCTCGGCAAATCGCAGAGACATTTCCAGGTGACATAGAATTCCTGTTGCTTGGAAATCAAGAGAAAGACTCCCATAAAGATCTTGTGTAATTGGAACCCAAGATGCCTCGTTCCCTTTTCAAAAGACACACTAAAAATGTGGTGACATAGAAGCCCAGGTTGCTGATTCAACCTTATGAAGAGACCTTGTAGATTTAGACGATTGAGAACTCCAAGAACCGGATTCCCTTTATGATCTTAGCAATATGCCCTGATTTTACCTGTCTATGTGGATTCCAAAACTCTGTATACAAAAATCAGATGCCCAGATGTTTCCTAGGGATGTGAAATCCATGAATCCTAGTTACATTTTAATAATTCGTACTAAATATTTGGCAAATGCAAAACCCTCAGTCCCTCTCAAAATAAAGGTACAAACGGAAATTTAAGGATTACCAAGTTCCTCTTAAGACCAGAGTTACATCCACATATGGCAAGAGCATACTTTTGTTCCGGGAATCTGGCCTTAGTTGTCCCGAGCAACCTAAGGGACTTGTACTACCAGATACCTGTTTAAAACTCTCAAGTAGACAAGAATGCTGCTGGAGTCCTGAAATGTCTGATTCATAATACCCACAAGCCAAGTATCTCTAAAACATGAGATGAACTCGAACCCCTGATTCTTGTTTATCCCGTAGCAAGACAACCTGAGAATTTTTTGAATTGGGGACTCGTGTTTCACAGGTTCCTTATTCTTCCTTAGCGAGGGGCCGTGTAGTGTCCTGTATATGAGGACTCCCTTTCCCCAGTATCCTGTTTGGAAACCCTGATTCTTTTTTAGCACTTAGCAAGATGTCATGTAGATACTGTGATGGAGGAACCGTGTAAAACAGGTTTCTTATTTCTCCTTAGCAAGAGATCGTGTAGATTTTGTATATGAGGACTGCTTTTACCTATGTTGCATCTTCTAAACCCTGATTCTTGTTTAGCCCACTGTTGG
>NW_007156599.1:0-800 GCF_000164805.1 Carlito syrichta | reverse complement strand
CGAATGAGAATCCATGAACCCGGGTCCCTTTTCGTTCTCAGCAAGGTGCCTTGATTTTCCCTGTCATGTGCATTCCAAAACTCTGTATACAAAAAGACAGATGCCCACAAGTTTCCTAGGATCGGAGAATCCGTGATTCCTGGTTACCTTTAAAAATACTTACTAAACATTTGGCAAATGCAAAACCCTCGGCATCTCTCTAAATAAAAGTACAAATGGAAGTTTGAGAATTACAAAGTTCATCTTGAGGCCAAGAGTTACATCCAAATATGGGGAGATGATCCCTTTTGTGCTGGAATCTGACCTTAGTTGTTTCAAGGAACGTAACGGACTTGCAAAGCGAGATACCCATTTACAACTACCAAGAGGACCCGAATGTTGCTGGATTCCTGAATTGACTGATTCCTAATACCCACATGCTAAATAGCTCCAAAACATGAGGGGAGCTCCTAACCTTGATTCTTGTTTGTCCAGTAGCAAGACGTGCTGAGAATTTTTTCAGATTGCGGACTGGTGTAACACAGATTCCTTATTCTTCCTTCACTGGAGGCTGTACAGTGTCCTGTATATGAGGACTCCCGTTCCCCAGACTTCTGTTTTGAAACCCTGATTCTTGTTTAGCCCTTAGCAAGACGTCATGTAGATTTTGTGATTGAGGAACTGCGTAATACAGATTTCTTATTTTTCCTTAGGAAGAGGCCTCGAAGTTTCCTATTATGAGGAATATTACCCACATTCCTGCTTCGAATCCCTTATTCTTGTTTAGCCCTCACAAGTGGCCCTGTAGTTCTTTTGGGATA
>NW_007156598.1:0-774 GCF_000164805.1 Carlito syrichta | reverse complement strand
TCTGTATACAAAAAGACAGATGCCCACAAGTTTCCTAGGATCGGAGAATCCGTGATTCCTGGTTACCTTTAAAAATACTTACTAAACATTTGGCAAATGCAAAACCCTCGGCATCTCTCTAAATAAAAGTACAAATGGAAGTTTGAGAATTACAAAGTTCATCTTGAGACCAAGAGTTACATCCAAATATGGGGAGATGATCCCTTTTGTGCTGGAATCTGACCTTAGTTGTTTCAAGGAACGTAACGGACTTGCAAAGCGAGATACCCATTTACAACTACCAAGAGGACCCGAATGTTGCTGGATTCCTGAATTGACTGATTCCTAATACCCACATGCTAAATAGCTCCAAAACATGAGGGGAGCTCCTAACCTTGATTCTTGTTTGTCCAGTAGCAAGACGTGCTGAGAATTTTTTCAGATTGCGGACTGGTGTAACACAGATTCCTTATTCTTCCTTCACTGGAGGCTGTACAGTGTCCTGTATATGAGGACTCCCGTTCCCCAGACTTCTGTTTTGAAACCCTGATTCTTGTTTAGCCCTTAGCAAGACGTCATGTAGATTTTGTGATTGAGGAACTGCGTAATACAGATTTCTTATTTTTCCTTAGGAAGAGGCCTCGAAGTTTCCTATTATGAGGAATATTACCCACATTCCTGCTTCGAATCCCTTATTCTTGTTTAGCCCTCACAAGTGGCCCTGTAGTTCTTTTGGGATAGAGAATACGTGCAACCCAGATTCCTTATTCTTTCTTAGCAAAAGGCCGTGTATTG
>NW_007156597.1:0-878 GCF_000164805.1 Carlito syrichta | reverse complement strand
CTGTAATTCCGGCTACTTGGAAGGCTGAGGCGGAAGGATCGCCAGAGCCCAGCAGGTCGAGGCTGAGGTGGCCGAGAGCGGCCACTTGCACTCCAGTCTGGGCGACAGAGTGAGACTCCAACTCAAAAAAAAAAAAAAATGGACTGGATAAAGAAAATCTGGTACATATATACAATAGAGTATTATGCAGTCATCAGGAAGAACAATATCATGGACTTTGGAGCAAATTGGAAGGAATTGAAGACCATCATGTTCAGTTATCTAAGACAGAAACAAGAATTGAATACCACATGTTTTCACTCAACGGTGGGACCTGAACATTATCACATTTGCGCAAATTAGGGATTGGTAGTTGCATAATCAATAAATCAAAGGGGATTGTGCTGTAGTTTATTCTTGCTGTTATATCAAAATGACTCATAACAGGCAATTTGAAAACAGTAGAAATTTATTTTTCACAGATCTGTGGGCTGGAAAGTGCAAGATTATAATTATGCTAGTTTAGTGTCTGTTGAGTTCTGCTCTCTGGATTCAAGATGATACTTGTCACTAAAGTCATGATTAAAAGCAGAAGGGAAAAAAAAGGAATGTTTGTTCCCTCCAGCACTTTTTAAAGGCACACATCTATTCATGATGACAAAACCTCATTATTTTGTCATGTACAATAAGGTTCACCTTTTAATACCACCACAGTAAGGACTAAGTTTCAACACTAATTTTAGAGGAGACACAAACATTCAAACAATAGGATGAATGTTACATTTCTTCACTGTTTAAGAAAGGCTATTCTGTAACTTGCATGGCACTAATAAAAGAATATTTAAAGCACATTAAATTAGAAAATCTGTATATTATAAAGTTAAAATAAAAATGGTGAA
>NW_007156596.1:0-3393 GCF_000164805.1 Carlito syrichta | reverse complement strand
ATCTGGTACATATATACAATAGAGTATTATGCAGTCATCAGGAAGAACAATATCATGGACTTTGGAGCAAATTGGAAGGAATTGAAGACCATCATGTTCAGTTATCTAAGACAGAGACAAGAATTGAATACCACATGTTTTCACTCAACGGTGGGACCTGAACATTATCACATTTGCGCAAATTAGGGATTGGTAGTTGCATAATCAATAAATCAAAGGGGATTGTGCTGTAGTTTATTCTTGCTGTTATATCAAAATGACTCATAACAGGCAATTTGAAAACAGTAGAAATTTATTTTTCACAGATCTGTGGGCTGGAAAGTGCAAGATTATAATTATGCTAGTTTAGTGTCTGTTGAGTTCTGCTCTCTGGATTCAAGATGATACTTGTCACTAAAGTCATGATTAAAAGCAGAAGGGAAAAAAAAAGGAATGCTTGTTCCCTCCAGCACTTTTTAAAGGCACACATCTATTCATGATGACAAAACCTCATTATTTTGTCACGTACAATAAGGTTCACCTTTTAATACCACCACAGTAAGGACTAAGTTTCAACACTAATTTTAGAGGAGACACAAACATTCAAACAATAGGATGAATGTTACATTTCTTCACTGTTTAAGAAGGCTATTCTGTAACTTGCAGGGCACTAATAAAAGAATATTTAAAGCACATTAAATTAGAAAATCTGTATATTATAAAGTTAAAATAAAAATGGTGAAGATAAATTTAATAAATTAGAATTTTAAAAACTGCTAATTTTTAATTCGTATAGTCTATTGTATTATATAATATAATATATTTCCATAAAATTAATATACTTAAAATGGGATAACTCTAGTATATAGAAATAAGATTATTTTTATTTAAAAAAAATACCAAGAATGTTTATAATAAAAATAACTATTTTCTCTTTTAATGAGACACTCCTTTAGTATAAGGCTAAAGAAAATTTTAAATAAAGATGTGAAAACATATATCATGCAAAAGAAACTCAAATAAAACTGCTATAGTTAATGCCCTGTGATAATATGAGAAAAGCATTATTGCAAATGAAAAAGATTGATTCTAAAAATATATATTTATACCGAATCATTACTAATTTTTTAAAAATAGATTACACGGAATGCTAATACAAGTTCAACATAGAATTGAAAGAAGAACATAAACAGGTCCTTAAAACAGGGATTTCACACTTTTGTCTTGCTGTTTATAGTACAGGCTTTGCAGAGAGCCTATAGAAGACTTACGCTGAACAATTAATCAACACACAAATGAACACACATAATCTCTATGCAAATATCAAATATTTATAAGTTCATATAAAAATGTTCCAAAAGTACACTACGATATCATCTTGCCAAGCACTTTAATATAAAAATACAGTGCTGTATATTCAAGGCAGAACCATGACAGCCAAGCTTTACCTGCTGATACTTGAATACAGTTACTCAAATTTAATATTAATTAATTTAAAATTAGTAACTTTTAAATCACTTCCTCAGTCACAATAGTTACTTTTAGACACAGACATAGAACACTTCCAACTTCACAGAAAACCTTCTGATTATAAGTTATTTAAAATATGTCATTAACCAAACATTTGAAAACCCAAATGGCTTGTAATTCAGTAATACATATATAAATAAATTAAGGGCTAAAAAATCACATTTAATATTCAAAATTATATAAATTCCCATGAACATGAAGTCTTTCTTGTGAAAAACATATTTTCTTTATTGTATACACAGCAAAACACAAAAGCAGAAATTGAATTATCTGAGAATTCATCAAGGAATTTTAAAATGGGAAATCTGATATTTACTGCCAGTAAATACAAGCAAAGTAGTAGAAGTGAAAAAGTAAAAAGTACACAATTATGACTTTAAACACAATTACAGTGGGGATGTACAACAAGCAAAAGTATTTTTATTGGAAAATTATAAAATTGTGATGAAAGAATATTGACGCAAAAAATCAGACAAGGCATAGATTTTTGTTTCTGAATTAAACAGAAGAAACTGTTATGGTTTTTATAGATATCAATCATTATTAATATTTAACTATATTCAGTATACATTTTGATATCCACATAGAATGTAATCTAGAAAATAAAAATTATCAAAATGGAGTACCACAAACAGAACTTAGTACAGTCTTCATGTATTAAAGAAATTGACTTTGTTATAAAAACTATTCTACAAAAATATTATAGGAACTCCGACGTCATTACCACTAAATAAGAACTTTTATAAATGAAACAGAACAAAACAAAAATGCTTGTGGGGTATGGAAAAAAGAGAACTACCTTTTAATACAGACATACAACACTTCCAACTTCACAGAAAACCTTCTGATTATAGGTTATTTAAAATATTAGTCATTAACCAAACATTTGAAAACTCGAATGGCTTATAATTCAGTAATATATTTATAAATATAGTAAGGGTTAAAAATATCACCATGAATATTCAAAATTATATAAAATCCCATGAAAATAAAGTCTTTCTTGTGAAAAACAGATTTTCTCTCTTTTTTTGAGTTGAAGTCTCACTCTGTCACCTAGACTGGAGTGCAGTGGCCGCTCCGGCCACCGCAGCCTCGACCTTCTGGGTTCAAGTAGCTGGAATTACAGGCATGCACTACCACGCCTGGTTAATTGTTTTTTTTTTTTTTTTTTATTATTGCAGAGATAATGTCGTGCCAATTTGCCCAGGCAGGCCTCAAACCCGCGGGCTCGGCAATCCACCCACCTTGGCCTCCCAAAGCGCAGGATTACAGGCTGAGCCACCGAACCTGGCCAAAACAGATTTTCTGAAATTTATACACAGCAAAAAAGAAGAAATTGTATCATCTGAGAAATCATCAAGGAAATTTAAAATGGGAAATCTGATATTTACTGTCAGTAAATACAAGAAAAGTAGTAGAAGGGAAAAATAAATAGTACAAAATTATGACCTCAACACAATTACAGTAAGGATGTAAAACAAACAGAAGTATTTTTATTGAAAAAACTGTAAAATTTTGATGAAAGAATATTGAAGAAAGATATCAGATAAGGCAGAGATTTTTGTTTCTCAATTAAACAAGAGAAATCATTGTGGTTTTTACAGATATCAATCATTATTGATATTTAACTATATTCAGTATACATTTTAATATCTATATAGAATTTAATCTAGAAAATAAAAATTATCAAAATGCAGTACCACAAACAGAAACTTAGTACAGACTTCATGTATTAAAGAAATTGACTTTGTTATAAAAACTTTTCTACAAAATATTATAGGAACTCCGACACCATTACCACTGAATAAGAACTTTTATAATTGAAAAAGGAAGAAAAAAATATGCTTCTAGGTTACAGAAAAATAGAACTGCCTCTCAATACAG
>NW_007156595.1:0-887 GCF_000164805.1 Carlito syrichta | reverse complement strand
AAAGAAGAAATTGTATCATCTGAGAAATCATCAAGGAAATTTAAAATGGGAAATCTGATATTTACTGTCAGTAAATACAAGAAAAGTAGTAGAAAGGAAAAATAAATAGTACAAAATTATGACCTCTACACAATTACAGTAGGGATGTAAAACAAACAGAAGTATTTTTATTGAAAAAACTGTAAAATTTTGATGAAAGAATATTGAAGAAAGATATCAGAAAAGGCAGAGATTTTTGTTTCTCAATTAAACAAGAGAAATCATTGTGGTTTTTACAGATATCAATCATTATTGATATTTAACTATATTCAGTATACATTTTAATATCCATATAGAATTTAATCTAGAAAATAAAAATTATCAAACTGCAGTACCACAAACAGAAACTTAGTACACCCTTCATATATTAAAGAAATTGAGTTTGTTATAAAAACTTTTCTACAAAATATTATAGGAACTCCGACACCATTACCACTGAATAAGAACTTTTATAATTGAAAAAGGAAGAAAAAAATATGCTTCTAGGTTACAGAAAAATACAACTGCCTCTCAATACAGCCTTGATAGTAAAAATGTTAAATAAAAGCAGTCAAACTTTCCTGTGAACATGGATAAAGAAACGAATATTACCTTGAATATAATATATTCACTCATTTATTTTATTTTATTTTATTTATTATTATTATTTTTTGAGTTGGAGTCTCACTCCATCACCCAGACTGGATTGCAGTGGCTGCTCCTGGCCTCCACAGCCTCGACCAGCTGTGCTCCGGTGATCCTTCCACCTCAGCCTTCCGAGTAGCTGGAAGTACAGGCGCGCGCTACCACGCCCGGCTAATTTTTGATTTATTGTAAGGATGAGGTCTCGCCAAGTTGCCCAGGCGGGG
>NW_007156594.1:0-979 GCF_000164805.1 Carlito syrichta | reverse complement strand
TTAACTATATTCAGTATACATTTTAATATCCATATAGAATTAATCTAGAAAATAAAAATATCAAACTGCAGTACCACAAACAGAAACTTAGTACACCCTTCATATATTAAAGAAATTGAGTTTGTTATAAAAACTTTTCTACAAAATATTATAGGAACTCCGACACCATTACCACTGAATAAGAACTTTTATAATTGAAAAAGGAAGAAAAAAATATGCTTCTAGGTTACAGAAAAATAGAACTGCCTCTCAATACAGCCTTGATAGTAAAAATGTTAAATAAAAGCAGTCAAACTTTACTGTGAACATGGATAAAGAAACGAATATTACCTTGAATATAATATATTCACTCATTTATTTTATTTTATTTTATTTATTATTATTATTTTTTGAGTTGGAGTCTCACTCCATCACCCAGACTGGATTGCAGTGGCTGCTCCTGGCCTCCACAGCCTCGACCAGCTGTGCTCCGGTGATCCTTCCACCTCAGCCTTCCGAGTAGCTGGAAGTACAGGCGCGCGCTACCACGCCCGGCTAATTTTTGATTTATTGTAAGGATGAGGTCTCGCCAAGTTGCCCAGGCGGGTCTCGAACCCGCGGGCTCAGGCAATCCGCTCATCTCAGCCTCCCAAAGCGCTGGGATTACAGGCTGAGCCACCGAGCCTGGCTGATTTATTTTTAAAGGGGTATTACACAATAACAATTATGATTTTTTTTTTTTTAGAAACGCAAGACTGGTTTAAAATATGGAAGATATAAGCCCTAGCAGAGGTTTATATCTATTATCCCCATACTTTAGTAGGTTGTGGTAGGAGGATTGTTTGAATCCAGGGTGCCATACCATCCTAGGTAACATATCTCTGCAAAATAAAAAAAAAAAAAAAAGAAAACGAAAGAAAGAAAAGAAAAAAATTACTGCTTGTGGTAGCATGTAATGTAACTGTGTTACCAAGTTCAGGAGGTTGAGGAGAGAGGATTC
>NW_007156593.1:0-673 GCF_000164805.1 Carlito syrichta | reverse complement strand
GTTTAAAATATGGAAGATATAAGCCCTAGCAGAGGTTTATATCTATTTCCCCATACTTTAGTAGGTTGTGGTAGGAGGATTGTTTGAATCCAGGGTGCCATACCATCCTAGGTAACATATCTCTGCAAAATAAAAAAAAAAAAAAAAAAGAAAACGAAAGAAAGAAAAGAAAAAAATTACTGCTTGTGGTAGCATGTAATGTAACTGTGTTACCAAGTTCAGGAGGTTAAGGAGAGAGGATTCTTTGAGTGCAGTAGTTAGAAAATGCAATAAGCCATCATTGTGCCACTAATCCCCAGTCTTGGGGTAGAGTAAGACTCCTTACACAAAAATAAGAGAATAAAAGAAAAGAAAGAAAAAAAAAAACACTTTGGAGATAATTGTAGTTTACATTGTGAACACTATACAAAAAAAAAACATATTGATAAGAATAAAACAAATGCAATATCATTAGATAAAAAATCGATTAGAAAAACTAGAATATTGTTATATTCCTTCAATATGAGAAAGTTAAGATGAAAATTTCTAAATATAAGTGAATTTTTTGAACCAAACAGGGAATAACGCATATAATATGCATAGAACTTTTATTGTACCTCCTATTTATTATAAGTAAACCCCTCAACAGTGAAAATATTTGAAGAAAGAAAATCATTACGACTAGAGAGAGAAA
>NW_007156592.1:0-385 GCF_000164805.1 Carlito syrichta | reverse complement strand
AAAGATTTGATCATGGTACTCAGAGCAGTTCACATTTAAAACTCATGAATTGTTTTTTCCTGAAAATTTCTACTATTACTTTCGGCTGAGGTTGATCCTGGGCAATTAAACCACAGAGAGTGAAATTGTGGTTTAGGGGGTGTATCGTAGCATATTATGTAATATTTATTTTAACATTGTACTAACTTACAAAATCTTTCCTCATGTCTAAAAATCAACATAAGCTTATTCATATTATTCTTTGATTTATTCCTTTTTTATATTTTTCTCTTTATAGCACTGTTCCAAAAAACTTACGCATATTTGAACATTGAGCCCTTTATTGAAACCCATGGATGATCACTACTGTTCCGGGAGACTCCAATCCATGCTTCACGTGCGAGAT
>NW_007156591.1:0-463 GCF_000164805.1 Carlito syrichta | reverse complement strand
AAAATTTTCATGTAAGTAACCATTATGATAGGTTGTATTAGCTTTAAAAGTACAAATAGTGTATTTTTCATAAAATCCCTAATTTTTTAAACAATATACTAAACTTAAAAAATTTCTGTAGTGTCTACATTTTTTGTGTAAATTCAAGGTATTCAAGCATGTTTTTGTTACATGTATATATTGCCTTGTAGTTAAGTTCAGGGTTGAAGTAAAACCATCATCTGAAAAATGTACATTGTACTCATTAAATAATTTCTCATCCATCATCCCTCCCCCGTCCCTTCAGTGCTTTCAAGGTCTGTATTTCACTCTTTATGTCCATTTGTACCTGCTATTTATCTTCCACTTACATATGAGAACATGTTGTATACGATTTTCTGTTTATGTTTATTTCACTTATGATAATAGCCTACAGTTCTATTCCTGTCGCTGCAAAAGACATGATTTGCTTTTTTGGGTTGTG
>NW_007156590.1:0-803 GCF_000164805.1 Carlito syrichta | reverse complement strand
CACTGCCCATGGAGGACCTCGTCACCCTCCCCTCAGAGACCCGGGTGCCCTCCCAGGGTGAAGTGCCCCACCTGGCCCCAAGCCACCACTACTCACAGAGGTACTTGCCTCCCACCCCTTGGAGCTCTGGGTCCCCTCCCTGACTAAAACACCCCTCTCTGCCCCAAGCTGCCGCCAGTCAAGGAGCTCCAGCCTCCCTACCTGGCTGCAGAACCCAGTCCTGCCCCAAGCCTCCACCACCCAGGGTGTCCTGCAGCTCCCTCACCCTGGAGCACTGGGCGGCCTTGTTGTCTGTACCACCCCACCCCCAGCCACCGTGCACACTATACTGACCAGGAACACTCAGTAGTCTCAAACTCCGCCTCCTTCGACACCCCTGGCCACAGCAGGACCAGAGATTAGCTGGAGCTCGGAGACCAAGCAGAGACCTGCATTGCCCCTTGAGATCCACCGAGCTCTGTGCAGCCTCCAGCTTGGGACCTAGGAACAAAGAGAGAAAAAGAGGTCCAAGCTGCATGTGGCACGCCAACCCACAGCACCCAGCTATCTCACACTCTGCCTGCCACATCTGGACCTGGCTGCAGTAGAACCAGAGATCATCTGGAGCACTGTGACCAGGCAGAGACCTGCAGTGCCTCGCCCACACAGCTCTGCCCAGCCTCCAACGTGGGATCAAAGACCTCATGTTCATGTAAGGGAATAGTACATCATAAAGGAGTTTGGTCAGCTTGTGTGTCTGTATGATTGTATGTCCTCGTTTGTTGTCATTGTCGCTACTGTTTTTTGTTTGATTGTTTGTGTTT
>NW_007156589.1:0-840 GCF_000164805.1 Carlito syrichta | reverse complement strand
CACAGATTGCAAGGTGGTAGGAAGCAGGTTCCAGTGTATCCATACACCTGACAGTGGATACTGTGATCTGCAGATAAATTTTGAATCACAGTTTCTCCATCAAATAAAACTCTAACTGCAAATGTAGAGCCCCCAACCTGCATTCCAGCTTCAGAATTGAAGAAAGTCAGAGGATTCACACAAGGAAAAAGAGGAGATTGAGCCAACAGAAGTAAAAGCATCCCCACCACCCCTGAACAACAGATTTAAAGAAGACGGAGGAAAAAAAGGAAAAAGTGGGAGGAAAACCTACACAGATGAAGAAAAACCAAAGGAAGAATATAAGTCTCACACAGACCCCTGGGAGATCGGATAATGAGAAAACAAGAGTTCACAATGCAAACAATGAAGAGCCCCCCGAATGGTCACAGAATGCAAAACCAGACATCAAGACATTAACAGAGGGAATAAAAATAATTGAGGAGAGACAAGCAAAAAATAGGAAGGAGTTGATAACTGAGATAACAGCAGTAAAGAATACTGTGATTGAAATAAATAACAAACTAATAAGTATGGAAAGCAGAATGAGCCAAGCAGAAGACAGAATCTTAGAACTTGAAAACCAAAATATAGAAATAAATTAAACTGTCAAAAACATAGAAAAGAAGTTTAAAGACAGACAAAACCTTCAAGAGGTGAGTGATTACTTCAAGAGAAAAAAACCTAAGAGTAATTGAACTTCCTGAGGCATAGAGACCGAGACCACCCTGAAATAAACATTCCATGTTATTATTCAGACACGTCTCTCACCTCATCAGTGATGCTAAATTCAAATACAAGAGATTCAGAGAACCCCAGTGA
>NW_007156588.1:0-915 GCF_000164805.1 Carlito syrichta | reverse complement strand
ATCACAGTTTCTCCATCAAATAAAAGTCTAACTGCAAATGTAGAGCCCCCAACCTGCATTCCAGATTCAGAATTGAAGAAAGTCAGAGGATTCACACAAGGAAAAATAGGAGATTGAGCCAACAGAAGTAAAAGCATCCCCACCACCCCTGAACAACAGATTTAAAGAAGACGGAGGAAAAAAAGGAAAAAGTGGGAGGAAAACCTACACAGATGAAGAAAAACCAAAAGAAGAATATAAGTCTCACACAGACCCCTGGGAGATCAGATAATGAGAAAACAAGAGTTCACAATGCAAACAATGAAGAGCCCCCAGAATGGTCACAGAATCCAAAACCAGACATCAAGACATTAATAGAGGGAATAAAAATAATTGAGGAGAGACAACCAAAAAATAGGAAGGAGTTGATAACTGAGATAACAGCAGTAAAGAATACTGTGATTGAAATAAATAACAAACTAATAAGTATGGAAAGCAGAATGAGCCAAGCAGAAGACAGAATCTTAGAACTTGAAAACCAAAATATAGAAATAAACTAAACTGCCAAAAACATAGAAAAGAAGTTTAAAGACAGACAAAACCTTCAAGAGGTGAGTGATTACTTCAAGAGAAAAAAACCTAAGAGTAATTGAACTTCCTGAGGCAGAGATACCGAGACCACCCTGGAATAAACATTCCATGTTATTAATCAAGACAACTTCTCTCACCTCATCAGCGATGCTAAAATTCAAATACAAGAGATTCAGAGAACCCCAGTGAGACAACAAATGAGAAGTCCAACTCCTAGGCACATAATAATTTGCCAGAACAAAGTAGGTATAAAAGAAAAAATCCTATAAGCAGCAAGAGAAAAGGTCAGCTACCTACCAGGGAAGACCAATTCGAATAACAGCAGATTTATCTACAAAACACTTC
>NW_007156587.1:0-763 GCF_000164805.1 Carlito syrichta | reverse complement strand
ATGAGCCAAGCAGAAGACAGAATCTTAGAACTTGAAAACCAAAATATAGAAATAAACTAAACTGCCAAAAACATAGAAAAGAAGTTTAAAGACAGACAAAACCTTCAAGAGGTGAGTGATTACTTCAAGAGAAAAAACCTAAGAAAATTGAACTTCCTGAGGCAGAGATACCGAGAACACCCTGGAATAAACATTCCATGTTATTATTCAAGACAACGTCTCTCACCTCATCAGCAATGCTAAAATTCAAACACAAGAGATTCAGAGAACCCCAGTGAGACAACAAATGAGAAGTCCAACTCCTAGGCACATAATAATTTGCCAGAGCAAAGTAGGTATAAAAGAAAAAATCCTCAAAGCAGCAAGAGAAAAAGGTCAGACTACCTACCAGGGAAGACCAATTTGAATAACAGCAGATTTATCTACAAAAACACTTCAGGCTAGGAGAGCTTGGAGTACCATATTCAAAGTTCTCAAAGATAAACAATTTCAACCAAGGGGGCCTGTGTGGGACTTGCTGCAGCAGCCAATCCCTTTGTAAACAGTTGCAGTGGCGGCAGCAATTGCATGGGAGGCAGTTGCAGTGGCGGCAGCAATTGCATGGGTCTGGCTGCAGCAGCCAATCCCTTTGCAAACAGCTGAGGCTCGGTGCATGGGACTGGCTTCAGCAGCTGTTCTCTACAGAGATTCTCACAGTCCGACTTGTCCCATCACCATCTTGCTGGAAATCTCGAAATTATTTTACTGTTTGTCCTCTTGCATC
>NW_007156586.1:0-1063 GCF_000164805.1 Carlito syrichta | reverse complement strand
TAATTTGCTGAGGTCATATATCCAGTAAAGTTCTAGAGGATGAGTTTTCAGCAAGTTTCGAAGAATGGATTTACAGAAAGGTCCACCCGAGCGGCACCACACTGACTTGTCTGTCATTCACTGAGTCTTGGACGCTATGTCAGCCTTCAAGGTGGTGCCAGTTCTTAACAGATGTAAATCATTTTAATCTTTAGGATGTTCTTTATTTCTTACTGGATAATCCCTTATAACTCCAGTCTTCTGTTTATACTTTATACATCTTCATATGAAACTTTCCTTTATCAAATTACTGTGTAGTTTGTCTCTCATATTGGCCCCAGACTGATGCACGTGTTGGGATTTCCTTCTAGCATGAGTTCTTAATAGGCACACAAGGCTTGTTGATAAAATGTAATGGAGTATCCCATAGACACTCACGATCCCCTTCAGTTTCATTTCTGGTCAGTTCTCCCCCTTCATGTGGTGGATCCCTGAGGATGGAGGAGGAGGGAGGAGGAATGGAGGAGAAAAGAAGCTTTCCTAACTATCTCTGTCCTAAGGCTAGCTTTCTATTTCCTAGTGTCTTTGAACTACAATAGCCCTAATCAGTAAGAATAATAGAGACTGAAAGGAAAGGACGTCTCCCAGCAATAAAAGAAGTGGAAGGAGATGCTGGAAATGCTATTATCTACCTTTCCCAGGTGCAAGTTGGATCTCTGAAGATGTGTACAGCAGGGGACCCCAAGTCCCAGGTTACAGAACAATACCAGTCGATGGTCTGTTAGGATCTAGGCCACACACAACAGGAGGTGGGGTGAGCAGCAGTGATGGCATCCTGAAGTTCTGCAGCTTGACATTGTGGACTATGAAAGCAGAGTAGCCATTTCCCTGAAAGACAACTAGGAAAGGGGGGTGAAATACTTTTAAACAGTATAACATTAAAGACCATCATAAAGTTCACAGCTATGGAACTATGATCTGGGATAGAAAAAAAAACACCTTAGAGATCTGTGAAAAGCTGAGAGGATTGTTTTAATTCTTCGTCATTTACTGAAGAAGAAAAGACCAAAAAATGCTGAGCTAT
>NW_007156585.1:0-728 GCF_000164805.1 Carlito syrichta | reverse complement strand
AATCAGTAAGAATAATAGAGACTGAAAGGAATGGGCGTCTCCCAGCAATAAAAGAAGTGGAAGGAGATGCTGGAAAATGCTATTATCTACCTTTCCCAGGTGCAAGTTGGATCTCTGAAGATGTGTACAGCAGGGGACCCCAAGTCCCAGGTTACAGAACAATACCAGTCGATGGTCTGTTAGGATCTAGGCCACACACAACAGGAGGTGGGGTGAGCAGCAGTGATGGCATCCTGAAGTTCTGCAGCTTGACATTGTGGACTATGAAAGCAGAGTAGCCATTTCCCTGAAAGACAACTAGGAAAGGGGGGTGAAATACTTTTAAACAGTATAACATTAAAGACCATCATAAAGTTCACAGCTATGGAACTATGATCTGGGATAGAAAAAAAAACACCTTAGAGATCTGTGAAAAGCTGAGAGGATTGTTTTAATTCTTCGTCATTTACTGAAGAAGAAAAGACCAAAAAATGCTGAGCTATACTTTTCTTGGACTAAGGGACAAAATCAGAATCTGGGACCCACCAAAGGAGGGAAGTTGGCAAACCATTCCCTGCCTCAGACTGGGAGCACAAAGAGACAAACTTCAGAGGAAAAGTGATCCAGAATTAACCAAAAGTTAACCACATGGTTAGTAGTTCAGCCTCATGTCAACTGGGGATTTAGTGCTCCCAAGTCTCTGGCATAGAGTAAACAAAATGCTCTCCTAGGATGAAAACGACAACCCC
>NW_007156584.1:0-315 GCF_000164805.1 Carlito syrichta | reverse complement strand
CCTGACAAGCAGCCTTGGGGTCCATCCCCAGCGTGGCCCAACAAGCAGCCTCAGGGTCCACCCCCACCATGGTGGCTGTTACCCGCCCTGGTCCAAGCCATACGCCTCCCACTAATTCACCACCGCCAACATCCCCCTCTATCTCAGACCTTATCCCATATCTACACTCAATCTTCCATACCAATCCCTCTTCTCTAACGTCTTTCCTGAAAAACTTCTTCACCTTCGACCCCCACCATATAAAGCTTATAAAAGCCATTACCTTTCAATGTTCTATCTGCCAGCGAACTAATCCCCATACCCCCTTAAAACCGG
>NW_007156583.1:0-407 GCF_000164805.1 Carlito syrichta | reverse complement strand
TTGATGTAGTTTTATTTGCCTATGCTTTTGGTGTCAAAGCCAAAAAAATTACTGCCAAAATCAGTGTCAAATAGCTTTTCTCTTATGTTTACTTCTGGGAGTTTAATGGTTTCAAGTCTTATATTTAAGTATTTAATTCATTTTGAGTCCATTTTTGTATATGGGGTGAGATTAAGGTTCAATTTCATTCTTCAGGATATGGATAGCTTTCCCAACACTATTTATTGAAAAGACTAAACTTTCCTTATTGTGTATTCATCATTGTCAAAGATCAATTGATTGTAAAGGCATAGATTTATTTCTGGGCTCTCTATTTTGTTCCCTTGGTCTTTACGTCCAATTTTAAGTCAGTCCCATCCTATTTTTATTACGAGAGCTTTGAAATACAGTTTTAAATCAAGTCGTGT
>NW_007156582.1:0-782 GCF_000164805.1 Carlito syrichta | reverse complement strand
ATATTTAGGTAGGTCTATTTCCAGGTTCTCTATATATGCCACTGAACTATTTGTCTAGTTTTTGCCAATATCACACTATCTTGAATACTGTAGATGTATAGTAAGCCTTGAAATCAAATTAGTGTCAATTCTTTGCTTATTTTCTTCTTCAACATTATGTTGGCTATTCTGGTTCTTTTACCTTTCCCACATAAATTTTGAATCAGCTTGTCAATACCCACAAAGCAACTTGCTGGAATTTTGATAAGGATTGCATTAAATCCGTAGATTAAGTTGGAAGAACTGATATATTAAAAAATATTGAGTTTCACTACCGAGGAATATGCAAAAACTCTTGATCTTATATGGCTTCTTTCATCACACTCCTGTAGCTTTCTTCATATAGATCTTAGACATATTTTGTTAGACTTATACCTAACATTTTAAGTATTTTATAGTTTGGTGCTAATGTAAATGGTACTGTGTTTTTAATTTAAAATTTCAACTGTTCATTCCTGGCAGATAGAAAAACAATTGACTTTCATATATTAATCATGTATCCTGAACGCTTTCTATAATTAAATATAGCAAAATGATATACATATAATTAGTTCTGGGAGTTTTTTGTTCATTCTTTGACATTTTCCACATAGATAATCATGGAATTTATTAACAAAAATAGTTTTATCATTTCCTTCCCTGTCTGTATACCTTTTATTTATTTTTCTTATTGCATGAATTAGAACTTTTAACACAAAGTTAACTAAGTATAATGAGAGAAGACATCTGTCCTTGTTGCTGAT
>NW_007156581.1:0-763 GCF_000164805.1 Carlito syrichta | reverse complement strand
AGATGTATAGTAAGCCTTGAAATCAATTAGTGTCAATTCTTTGCTTATTTTCTTCTTCAACATTATGTGGCTATTCTGGTTCTTTTACCTTTCCCACATAAATTTGAATCAGCTTGTCAATACCCACAAAGCAACTTGCTGGAATTTTGATAAGGATTGCATTAAATCCGTAGATTAAATTGGAAGAACTGATATCTTAAAAATACTGAGTTTCACTACTGAGGAACATGCAAAAACTCTTGATCTTATATGACTTCTTTCATCACACTCCTGTAGCTTTCTTCATATAGCTCTTAGACATATTTTGTTAGACTTATACCTAACATTTTAAGTATTTTATAGTTTGGTGCTAATGTAAATGGTACTGTGTTTTTAATTTTAAATTTCAACTGTTCATTCCTGGCAGATAGAAAAACAATTGACTTTCATATATTAATCATGTATCCTGAACGCTTTCTATAATCAAATATAGCAAAATGATATACATATAATTAGTTCTGGGAGTTTTTTGTTCATTCTTTGACATTTTCCACATAGATAATCATGGAATTTATTAACAAAAATAGTTTTATCATTTCCTTCCCTGTCTGTATACCTTTTATTTATTTTTCTTATTGCATGAATTAGAACTTTTAACACAAAGTTAACTAAGTATAATGAGAGAAGACATCTGTCCTTGTTGCTGATCTTAGTGGGAAAATATCTAATGCTTAAGTGTCATGTGAAGTACAGGTTTTTTGTAGGGTTTGTTTTATGAAGTTAA
>NW_007156580.1:0-6612 GCF_000164805.1 Carlito syrichta | reverse complement strand
CTCCCTCTCTTACCTAAGAGGTATTTTCAAATGAAGGTGTCACTGAAACTTCACGAGACCACAAAGCTGCTGCACAGGAAAAGAAACATCAGCAGGCACAAACTCACAGCTAGGAAAGAGCTCGGAGCCTAGATCTACAGAAAACTGAGTCAAGTCAGCCAGAAATGAAACAAATCATCCCATAGAAAGTGGGCAAAACAACACGAACAGACATCTCTTAAAAAAAGACACACAGACGACCACCAAATTTGTGGGGAAAGATGCAACGTCCCCCATCATCAGAGGAAATGCAAATTCAACCCACAGCGAGAAACCCTGTACTCCGCTCAGAAAGACCATACGAAAAAGTCAGAAAACAAGAGATGTTCGTGAGGATGTGCTGAAAAGAGACTCAGTATACCCTGTTGGTGCAATGTCCACCCTCTGTGGAAACAGCACAGAAATACCCCAAAGACCTAGGAGTTGATGCAAGGTTTGGAATCCAGGAATCCCAGGACTTGGTGTCTACGTCAGGGAGAAGGTCGTGGCGGAAAGAAGGCGCCTACACCAGTATGTTCTTCACAGCAACGCTCACAACCGCAGAGATGTGGAGTCAACATACGTGCTCCTCGACTGAGTGATGGATAAAGAACATGTAGCATGTATGTGTATGTCACAGACTATTATTCAGTCACAAGAAACTTTGAGATCATATCTTTGTGGCTACGTGGATAGAATTGAGATCATTAACCCAATGAAGTGATGTAGGAAACAAACAATCAAATGCCACATCTTCTCCCATAGAACTGGGAGCTACAGTGAGGGTATAAAGAATTATAAGAAGCATTTTGGAGACTAAGATGGGGGAAGTTGGCAGGAGGTGAGAAGTGAAAAATTTGCTCTCAGGTGAACGTGCAGTCGTGGGCGGAAGGAGGACACTTAGATCAAGACCTATTTACCACTGCACCATTCATCCGGGTGACAAAACCCACGTGAATCCCCTAAAGCTATCGAACACAGGAGTAAGCAAAAAATAAGATAAATGACACAAAATTGATATACAGAGACAGAGAGGGAGAGAGAGAGAGAGTTTATGTGTGTGTGATTTTGACAAACAATTAATACACGTCTAATAAGGACCAGCCCATCCTCGGCCTGCAATAGAAATTTCTAGAATACAAAACCTGACTGTCTCAGGACCCGGGTGTCGGTGCAGCTTTCACACAGGTGGAGGTGAGGTCCGCACCTCTCATTTACGGATGACGACGACACAATCAACAAGACCAACCCCCAAATGGCACAGCCAGCGAGAACCAGGGCCAGAGCAGAACCTCAGAAAGGCCGACAGTCAGAACCTCAGTCAGGCACATGGTTCTGAGGCCAAACGAGAAAAGAGCAGGGTGCAGGGCTGCAGTCACTCCCTTCACTTAATCTCTGGGAATGAAAGACAAGATACCTTTCTGTACCACTCAGATGGGGCAGACATTCCCCCCACCCCGATTCTCCTATTCTAGGAGGGGTCCCAGGCCACACAGACAAGTCGGGATAGGACAGTGAGTGAGGGGGAGGGGAATCGCAAAAGCTGCCGCAGCCCTGAATGGCGGGGGACCAAGCCCAGGGGCAGAAGGGCGTCCTCGGGGAAGGAGACAGGAAACTGGACAGGATCCACATCTACACTAGGTCTTACAACACAAATACGGGTTTGTCTACGGCGAAGAGGGATACGTGGCATTCAAGGTGGAGGGCACTGCCAACGTGCCAGCCAGAAATGGTCCTGTGCCCTTGATTCCTTTCGTCATTCCGTCATCCAGACCTTCTGTGTTTGGCGAGACGCAGCCTTCACATCCACCCCCTGGCAGGATGTCATCATGGTCCCATCACAGTGTCATGAGTCCCCAGTCCTAGGCCCTCAGGCTTACTCACCATAATTGGACATTTCTGGAACAACGGGGAGTCTTGGAGGCTGGACAATTGAACAGAGAGAACACAGACTTGGCAGACATTCGCAATAGACCCCTCTGCCAGTGATACCTCAGTGGCTTTAGAAAGACACCGAACAACTCTAAGCATCAGTTTCCACATGCATAACAAAGTTCGACTCTATGTAGAATTTGTCCAGTGATTACACGAGAGAACTCTGTTGGAGCACCTCAGCGCCCAGCACACACAAGATACCAAAAGCTGGTGCTTTTCCCATGGAGTTGATGACACCAAACCCTTTCTGGGTGTCCCATAGCAGCAGAACCCTGGAGATCCCATCAAGGGGGCCTCGAGAAGTTGACCTTAGTGTCATTTCCACCCCAACCCCACCCCAGGGCTAAAATTCAGATGAGCCTGGACTACTCCGTGGCCAGAGGACCAAGCCTCTCTGCCCCGGGCAGTCCCATAAACGCCTGTCTGTGAGTCCATCTAAACCACACGTTGACCTGGAGAAGCTGATAAGCCCAATCAGATAGGGGCAGGAGAACTGGGGAGGCACCTGTCTCTGCCTTTCTCTGCAATTTCTCATTACATGACCAAGATTATCACTAACTGCGGGGACAGAGGGAGAAAGAAAGTAAAGGAATCTGTTCTTCTTTGCTGTAAGCAATTTCTCGTGATACAAAGCCAATCTGTCACCCAGGAAGTGTGCGATGGGACAAACAGAGTTCACTGCAGCTTCAAAATCTGGGCTCCAAGGATCTCCCGATCTCTGCCTCTGGAGTAGATGGGATTACAGGTGGACGTCACCAAGCCATGCTAACTTTTAACATATTTAGTTAGAGATGGATGGTGCTCTGCTGCCCAGCCTGGCCTCTCTAGTTCTTTGCTTCACGCAAGCCTCTCAACTTTGCCTACCCAGATGATGGCATCATATTCCTGAGCACTGTGCCCAGTCTAGCGTGTTTTGAGATTCCCTTCCTGGTCCTAGAATCTACAACACCTTAAAATATGGTGATGAACCATGCACCCCCAAGAGCTCTCCAGTGGGCAGTGTGTTTCAAGAAGGTCACTTCGAGACCCGGACAGTCTTTTTCCACAGCAAGTCCAGCACAACCATCCTGTGTCCTCCCCTGGCTCAGGCCCCATGCTCATCCCCCCCTCCAGGGCTCAAGGTCCGGCTCCCCAGAGTGAACCACTACTCCTGTGTGTCTAGGTCTCTCTTCTGGAATGAGAAGAGGCTAGACTGGACCAGGGCACAAGCTCACATCTCCCGGGGCCTAAGAGTACAGGGGGCCCAGGGAGCCCTCCCATCGGCCCCTGACCTGACCACTCTGGGAAGTGCTAGGCACGTGGGGGTGGGGGTAGCCGCCAAGAAATTAGGACTCAGGCTCCAGAATTCGCCATTTAGTGAACAGGAGCCAGGTAAAGGGCCTTTGTGAATTCTCCCAGCTCACTCTCTTGCCTAAGAGGTATTTTCAAAATGCAGGCGGAACTGGACTTCACGAGACCACAAAGCTGCTGCACAGGAAAAGAAACATCAGCAGGCACAAACTCACAGCTAGGAAAGAGCTCGGCGCCTAGATCTACAGAAAACTGAATCTAGTCAGCCAGAAATGAAACAAATAATCCCTTTAGAACGTGGGCAAACAACACCAACAGACATTTCTATAAAAAGAGACACATAGACGGCCAAGAAATATGTGGGAAAAGATGCAAAGTCCCTCGTCATCAGAGGAAATGTGCGTTAAACCCACAGTGAGAAATCCCCTTACTCTGCTCAGAATGACCATACGAAAAAGTCAAAAAGCAAGAGATGTTTTTGAGGATGTGGCGAAAAGAGAATCGGTATGCACTGTTGGTGCAATGCCCACCCTCTGTGGAAACAACATGGAAATGTCCCAAAGACCTAGGAGTTGATGTAACCTATGTTGATATATGTGAAATTAACAAGTGTTCATCAACCGAATAAGGGATAAAGAAAATGTAGCATGTATGTGTATATCATAGACTATTATTCAGTCATAAAAACTATGAGATAATATCATTGTGGATAGAATTGAGATCATTAAGCCAATGGAGTGCTGCAGGAAACAAAAATCAAATGCCACATCTCACATAGAACTGGGAGCTACAGTGAGGTTATAAAGAATTATAAGAAGCGCTTTGGAGACTAAGATGGGGGAGGTTGGCAGGAGGTGAGAAGTGAAAAATTTGCTCTCGGGTCAACGTGCAGTCGTGGGCGGAAGGAGGACACGCAGAGTCAAGGCCTGTTTACCACTGCACCATTCATCCGGGTGACCAAACCCACGTGTATCCCCTAAAGCTATCGAACACAGGAGTAAGCAAAAAATAAGATAAATGACACAAAATTGATATACAGAGACACACACAGAGAGAGAGTTTGTGTGTGTGTGATTTTGACAAACATTAGGCACATGTCTAAAAAGGACCTGCCCATACTCGGCCTGCGATAGACATTTCTAGAATAAAAAACGTGACTTTCTCAGGAGTTGGGTGTGGGCACAGCTTTCACACAGGTGGAGGTGAGGCCTGCACTTCATCTCACAGATGAAGACCACACAATCAACAAGACCATCCCCCAAATGGCACAGCCTGAGAGAACCAGGGCCAGAGCAGAAGCCCTGAAAAGGCGACAGTCAGAACCCCAGTCAGGCGCTCGACTCTGAGCCCAAACAAGAAAAGAGCAGGTTGCAGGGCTGCGGTCTTTCCCTTCACTTAATCTCTGGGAATGAAGGACAAGATGCCTTTCTGTGTCACCCAGATGGGGTGGACATTCCCCCCGCCGCGATTCTCCTGCTCCAGGAGGGGGCCCAGGCCACACAGACTAGTCAGGATAGGACAGCGAGTGAGGGGGAGGGTTATCCCAGAAGCTGCCGCAGCCCTGGAGGATGGGGGACCGAGCCCAGGGGGCAGAAGGGCGTCCTCGGGGAAGGAGACAGGAAACTTAACAGGATCCACATCTAAACTAGGTCTTACAACGCAAATGTGGGTTTGTCTATGGCGAAGAGGGAAATGTGGTATTAGGGCAGAGAACACTGCCAACGTGCCAGCCAGAAATGGTCCTGTGCCCTTGGTTCCTTTCGTCCTTTCGTCACCCAGACCTTCTGTGTTCGGCGAGACGCAGCCTTCATATCCACTCCTGGCAGGATGTCACCATGGTCCCATCACAGTATCAAGAGACCCCAATCCTAGGGTCTCAGGCTTACTCACCATAATTGGACATTTCTGGAACAACGGGGAGTCTCAGAGGCTGGACAATTGAACACAGAGAACACAGACTTCTAGACAGGCACGTTGGACACTTCGGCCAGTCAGACCTGTGTGGACTTAAACTATACTGAACAACTCTAAGCATCAGTTTCCACATGCTTAACGAAGGTAGGCTCTAGGTGGAATTTGTCCAGCAATTAGGCAAGGGAACCATGTTGGAGACCCCAGCACCCAGCACACACCAGATACCAAACCCTGGCGCTTTTCCCCTGGAGCAGATGACACCAAACCCTTTCTGAGCGTCCTACGGCAGCAGAACCCTGGAGAGCCCATCAAGGGGCCTCAAGAAGTTGACCTTGGTGTCACTCCACCCCAACCCCACCCAGCGTCAAAATCCAGATGGGCCTGGAGGGCTCTGTGGGCCAGATGACCCGGTGTCTCTGCCCCGGGCAGTCCCATAAACCCTTGTCTGTGAGTCCATCTAAACTAGAGGCTGCTGGAGAGGCGGATAGCCCCAAGCAGTTAGAGGAAAGGGTGCTGGGCCGGCCCTGTCTGTCTCTGTTTCTCTTTCCTCTTCCTCATTACTTGACCAAGGTTATCACCAAGGCTGGAAGGACAGAGGCAGAAAGAAAGTAAAGGAATCTTCTCTTATCTGCTATAAGCAATTTCTTTAGCTAGGGTTGTATCTGTCGCCCAAGAAGAGAGCAGTGGTATACAGAGTTGACCGCAGCCCCAAAATCTGGGCTCAAGGGATTCCCCCCACTATGGCCTCTGTAGTTGCTGGGACGCCAGGTGGGCATCCCCAAGTCCCGAGAATTTGTTAACACATTTTCTTTAGAGAGGGCCTTGCTCTGTTGCCTAGGTTGGTCTCCAATCCTTGCCTCATGTGAGCCTCCCAACTTGGCCTACCGAGACGGCGGCATTACATTCCTGAGCTACTATGCCCAGCTTGATGCGATTTGATTTCGCTTCCAGGGAGTGGAATCTACAGCACCTGAAAATACGGGGGTGAACAATGGACCCCCAGGAGCTCTCTCAGATGAGAAAGGTGTGCCAAGAAGGTCCCTGCAAGACCAGGACAGTCTCCCAGAGCAACAAGTCCAGAAACACCATCCTGAGTCGTTCACTGGTTCAGGGCCGCCATCCCCGATATCCGATGATCCACTCGCTGAGGGTGGAAAAGACATCTTGGGAACAGCAGACCCAGGCGCTTATCTCCAGTACAACACAGGCCTGGTCTACACCTCCATCCCTCCCCACTTCTGACTGCAGGTCTTCAGCCACAGAGAGGGGAAGTCGGTGTGGACGTGTACCCCTTGCTGGGAATATGCTCGTGGCCGGCAAGCTCTGGACACTGAAACCACAACATGGTCCCTCCTCGTGAGTCTCTTGGGGAAAGGGCTGAGAGGTTGCCAGTGCAGGGACCTGGGCTCCAGCTCCAACTCCCAGGAATGATCATGATTCCTTTGTGCCTCGGTT
>NW_007156579.1:0-690 GCF_000164805.1 Carlito syrichta | reverse complement strand
GTGTGGGGCGGGCTTTCCACAGACATTTAATGAACATCTACTGCACACCCGGCCACACTAGGCCGGTGATCTGTGTTCCTAGAAGGACGAACCTGCCTGTCTCAGGGTCTGGGTGTGGGAGCAGCTTTCACACAGGTGGGGGTGAGGCCCACGCTTCTCACCTCACAGAGGAAGACCACAAGCTCAACAAGACTCATGCCCAAAAGGCACAGCCAGTGAGAGCCACAGAAAGGATCAGATACCCCGGAAAGCCAAGGTCAGAACCCTGGCTGGGTACGTGACCCTGAGACCAAGGAGAAGAGCTTCCAGGGTGGCAGGTATTCAACCCAGTTAAGCTCTGGGAATGAAAGACAGGGTGTACCTTCCAGAAGGGGCAGGCATCTCCCCCCACCCCCAGGGTCCCCTAACTCCAATGGAGAACCGAGGCCGCCAAGAAAAGTCAGGGCAGGACGGTGAGTGAGGGAGAAGGGAATCCCAGAAGCTGCTGCAGCCTGAGGGTGGGGACCGAGCCCGGTGGCCGGGGAGGCTTCCTCAAGGAAGGGGAAAAGCACTGGGCTCCCTGAATGTGCAAGCCAGGGTTCGAAACAGGTGTCAGGTTCGTCCAGTGTCAGGGCAGAGGGCGCTGCAGGAGCAAAGCCAAAGAGGCCGGGAGTCCCCAGGCCCTGAGGCCTGATCCTGCTGTGGGCGGGG
>NW_007156578.1:0-490 GCF_000164805.1 Carlito syrichta | reverse complement strand
ACGCCGACAAGCCCGAGGCCGCGGCCGGCAGCGTCCTGAAGGGCTTGTGCTCCTTCTTGCCCCCCGTGGCCAACGTGGCGTGTCGCCTCCTGGTGAGAACCCACCGATTCCAGAAGCTGGCGGCCAAGGCCACCCCGGAGAAGGTGTGCCAGACCCTGCGGCTGTGTCAGAACTAGGGCCAGGCCCGGAGGCCCTCTGGGCGCCGACGACGCGCCGTCCTCGCCGCTGGACTCCACGAGTGCCTCCTGGGCCCGAGGTTCTGGTGCAGCAGCCCGGAGGCCGCCGAGCTGTGGGACGCCGAGCAGCACTGCCGGGAACGCCTGTGGCTCGCAGACACGGCACCACGCGGTTCCACCCGGGAGACGCCCGCCCCCCGCAGTGCCCTAGAGGCGGGTGTGGCCCTGTCCCCACTTCGCAGAGGAGCGACTGAGGCCCCCGGGACGGAGGCGCGAAAGAGCCAACTGACGACCGAGGCCAGCCCTCCCGGATG
>NW_007156577.1:0-379 GCF_000164805.1 Carlito syrichta | reverse complement strand
ATGCAGTAGAGCAGAGAGATCAGACACTTGGCAGATGGGCACGTGACACCCCTCTGCCACTCATACCTATGTGCCTTGGAAGCAAGTTACTCAATAATTCTAAGCCTCAGTTTCCAAGTTGGAAACATAGATGATAAATGCACCCTCTACAATGGGATTGTCTAGGGATCAGGGGAGGTCAACAGGTCAGAGCAAACCCCAGTGTCCAGCACACATGAGATACCAAATTCTGGTGCTACTCTCATGGGGTTGGTGGCACCAACCCCTCCCTCAGCGTCCCACAGCTGGAGACCCTGGAAATCCAGCCCGGGCCTCCCGAGAGTAAGACCTGGTGCCATTTCCAACTCTCCCAGGCATGTGTGACCAGGTGGGCCAGAAA
>NW_007156576.1:0-745 GCF_000164805.1 Carlito syrichta | reverse complement strand
GTGCGCCTATGTTGGGTGCATATATGTTTAGGATAGATATTTCTTGTTGATGGAGTGAACCCTTTATCATTATGTAGTGGCCCTCTGTATCTTTTTTTAATTTTTGATAGCTTAAATGGTATTTGTCTGAAATTAGGATCGCGACTCCTCCTTCTTTGTGTTCCATTCGCCTGAAAATTTGTTTCCCATCCTCTTACTTTGAGTCTGTGTATGTCCTTTCTAGTGAGATGGGTCTCTTGAAGGCAGTATATTGTTGCCTGGTGATATTTTATCCATTTTGTCATTCTATGTCTTTTCAGTGGTGCGTTTAGTCCATTCACATTCAGACTAATTATTGAAATGTGAGAGTTCGTCCCTATCATGGAGTTCTTATTGAGTTATTGTTCTTCCACTTGGTTTGTTCTTTCTTCTTTTTCTTTTTTTTTTTGTCTTTCTTTTGCTTTTGGGGTTGGTTCGTGTATATTTTATTCTTTTCCCTGTACTCTTGTGAAGAACGTTGTTCTTTTTTCCTTTTCTTCTGTGTTTAGTACTTTCTTAAGTGTTTCATGTAGAGATGGTTTTGTGGCTGCATAAGTTCTTAGGGATTGGATATCTGGGAAAGATTTTAATTTTCCCTCACTGATGAAGCTTAGCTTGGCCAGGTAGGTTATTCTTGGTTGAAATTGTTTATCCTTTAGGACTTTGAAGATAGGGCTCCAAGCTCTCCTAGCCTGTAGGGTTTCTGTGGATAAATCTGCTGCTATTC
>NW_007156575.1:0-980 GCF_000164805.1 Carlito syrichta | reverse complement strand
TGGTTCGTGTATATTTTATTCTTTTCCCTGTACTCTTGTGAAGAACGTTGGTCTTTTTTCCTTTTCTTCTGTGTTTAGTACTTCCTTAAGTGTTTCATGTAGAGATGGTTTTGTGGCTGCATAAGTTCTTAGGGATTGGATATCTGGGAAAGATTTTAATTCTCCCTCACTGATGAAGCTTAGCTTGGCTGGGTAGGTTATTCTTGGTTGAAATTGTTTATCCTTTAGGACTTTGAAGATAGGGCTCCAAGCTCTCCTAGCCTGCAGGGTTTCTGCAGATAAATCTGCTGCTATTCTGATTGGTCTTCCATGGTGGGTGATCTGGCCTTTTTCTCTTGCTGCCTTTAGGATTTTTTCTTTTGTGCCTACTTTATTTAGGCGAATTATTATGTGTCTAGGAGTTGGTCTTCTCATTTGTTGTCTTGCGGGGGTTCTCTGAATCTCTTGTGTTTGAATTTTTGTATCACTGATTAGATGAGGGAAATTTTCTTGAATGATCTCGTGGAAAGTTTGTTCCAATGTGGTCTCTGTTTCTCTTTCCGCCTCAGGGAGTCCGATTATTCTTAGGTTAGGCCTCTTGAGGTAGTCACTCATCTCTTGAAGGTTTTGTTCTGTCTTTTTGAGCTTATTTTCTGTGTTTTTAAGAGTTTGGGTTATTTCTATATTTTGGTCCTCAAGCTCTGAGATTCTTTCTTCTGCTTGGGTAATTCTGCTTTCCATGCTTATCAATTTGTTATTTATTTCATTCACAGTATTCTTTATTACTGTTATCTCAGATATCAGCTCCTTCCTAGTTTCTTCTTGTGTCTCCTCAATTCTTTTTAGTCTCTCCATTATTGTTTTGATATCTACATTTGCATTTTGAGACCCTTCATTCTGGGGACTTTTCATTGTTTGTATTCCAAAGTCAATTTTCTCAGTGTCTGCTCTCCCAGGCGTCTGGGAGAGACCCATACTCTTCTTTTGGTTTTTCTTCATTT
>NW_007156574.1:16297-17969 GCF_000164805.1 Carlito syrichta | reverse complement strand
GCTCTTATGGGACCACCATCCTATACGCAGTTCATCACTGACCAAAATGCCATTACACAGCGCATGACTGGACCAATTTACAGGAAACAGAAGGTGGGTGACAACACAGGAATCCAATCAGCAAAATCTGCAGGAAAAAGTACTCCGTTTTTCGACAGATTGCAAGGGTAATGAGAGAGAGGGAGATGTGGAGGGGGAATCCATGGAATAAAAGAGATTTAAGAGGCAAAGTAGTCAATTACAATATGTACAGCAGATTTGTATCTTAAACTAAAAATAAAAATAAAAGTGAGACAACTGGAAATGTAAATACTGATTAGATAGTTTATATTAAGGAATTATTGCTAATGTTAATTTGTTGTTTTGTGGTTACTTTCTTAAAGGCATTCTTATCTTTTAGAACTATATACTGTGACATATTTACAGATGAAATAATACATTAAATCTGCTTCCAAGGGAGGGAATGCATATCAAACAAGAACAGGACATAAGTTGATAATGTTGAAACTGGACAAAGGGCACAGGAGGGTTTATTATACTATCCTCTTTACAATTTTCCATAGTGAAACTTTTTAAAAGTGTAATATGAAAATATTTGGTTTCCTTTTTGGCATGGAAGAATGGGGACTGCATATACGATCTTCGATTGGCTAAAACCAACTGAGGGCTAGAGAGACAAAGGACCCTAATTGATGTTGTCCTTAAAGCCCACCACCAGCCATGCTGGTCCGAGGCCCGGGGCCCTTCGGTCCCACACAGGGCCAGATATTGCGTCCCCCTGCTGCTGCTGTTCCACCATACGAGACTCCCACCTACGTGGGAGTCTCAGGTCTCAGCTCCCTCCCTGGCTAAATCGTCTCTCGCCCAGCACCCAGCACCAAGCCACTGGTCACTCAGGGAGCCTCTGGGCACCCGCCCCTCAGAGACACTGGTCCCATTCTTGGCTGAAGTACCCTGTGGGGGGCCTAGGGCCACTCTTGCTGCTCACCGCCTGCCCTTTGGAGCTTTGGAGCTCTGGGCCCACCCTGGCCGAGGCATTCAGCACATGACCCCAAATGGAGAGAAATGGATCTGCGAAGGTGAACCTGCCTCCTCCATTCCCCAGGCAGAGATTTCCATTGCCCCGCCCACCTATCAGAGCTGAAGTGACTTTAGTCTGATCTCTTATTTTGACTTTAGATTTTATCATTTTGACTGCTTTGATCACTTTTGTTGTTTGCTTTTCTGACTTACACTGTTTCATAATTTTATTGGTCTGTTTCTGTGTAGCTACCAGTATTCTTTAGGGAATCTTTCGTACATGTCTTTTTTCACTTCTCTCTGGCCTTGAGTCTCTTTCTCACCTGATAGTTGGTATGTATGTCTGTTTTCCCTCTCACTCTTCACTCTTTCTAACTTCCTATTGACTTCCATTCCTCCATTATTTTCATCTTTAGTACCCCCTTTTAATCTAGGGACCAAGCCCACATACTGCTGCACGGACAGATTGTAAGGCAGAGGGAAACAGGTTCCAGTGTGCTCATACACCTGTTAGTGGATGCTAGAATCAGCATATACATTCTGAACCACCAGCATATACATTCTGAACCACAGCTTCCCCCTCAATTAAACTTCAAAACTGCAAAAAGTACAGCCCGCAGCCCACACTCCAACCTCAAAAGTGAACAAAGCC
>NW_007156574.1:11840-15646 GCF_000164805.1 Carlito syrichta | reverse complement strand
ATTCCTGAGGCAGAAGAGAGACAGAGACCACACTGGAACAAACTTAGACGAGAACATTCAAGAAAACTTCCCTTATCTAATCAGTGATGCAAAAATTCAAACACAAGAGATTCAGAGAATCCCTGCAAGACAACAAATGAGAAGACCAACTCCTAGACACATAACAATTTGCCTAAACAAAGTAGGCATAAAAGAAAAAATCCTAAAGGCAGCAAGAGAAAAAGGCCAGATCACCTACCATGGAAGACCAATTAGAATAGCAGCAAATTTATCTACAGAAACCATGCAGGCTAGGAGAGCTTGGAGCCCTATCTTCAAAGTCCTAAAAGATAAACAATTTCAACCAAGAATAACCAACCCGGCCAAGCTAAGCTTCAACAGCAAGGGAGAATTAAAATCTTTCCCAGATATCCAAGCTCTAAGTACTTATGCTGCCACCAAACCACCTCTACATGAAACACTTACGAAAGTACTAAACACAGAAGAAAAGGAAAAAAGAACAATGCTCTTCACAAGAGTAAAGGAAAAAGAATAAAATACACAGGAACCAACCCCAAAAACAAAAGAAAGACAATAAACCAAGTGGAAGAATAACTCTATAAGAACTCTATGATAGGGACAAACTCACATTTCAATAATTAGTCTGAATGTGAATGGACTAAATGCACCACTGAAAAGAAATAGAATGGCAAAATGGATAAAATATCACCAGGCAGCAATATACTGCCTTCAAGAGTCCCATCTCACTAGAAAGGACATGAACAGACTCAAAGTAAGAGGATGGGAAACAAATTTTCAGGTGAATGGAACACAAAAGAAAGGAGGAGTCGCAATCCTAATTTCAGACAAAATACCATTTAAGCTATCAAAAATTAAAAAAGATACAGAGGGCCATTACATAATGATAAAAGGTTCACTCCATCAACAAGAAAAATCTATTCTAAACATATATGCGCCCAACATAGGTGTGCCAACTTTCATAAAGCAACTTCTAGGAAAACTAAAGAAAGATATTGACTCTAACACTATCATAACTGGGGACTTTAATATCCTACTCACAACCCTAGACAGATCATCAGGACAAAAAATCAGCAAGGAGATCCGGAACCTCAATGTGACTCTTGACCAAATGGACTTAATTGATACCTACAGAACACTCCATCCAAAGACCATAGAATACACATTCTACTCATCACCACATGGAACATATTCTAAGATTGACAACATAATTGGCCATAAATCAAGCATAAGTAAATTTAAAAGGACTGAAATTCTATCATGCAACTTCTCGGATCACACTGGAATAAAAATAATCATTAACACCAACAAGGTCCCCCCAAAATCCACAAAGACATGGACACTAAACAGCATGATGCTAAATAACTCCAGGGTCAATGATGACATCAAAATAGAGATCAAAAGATACATGGAAACAAATGAAAATAAAGAAACATCTTACCAAAATCTCTGGGATGCCTTAAAAGCTGTAATAAGAGGGGAATTTATATCCCTACAAACACACATGAGGAAAATGGAAGGAACAGAAATTGACAACCTAACAAGCCACCTAAAGAAGCTGGAAAAGCAAGACCACAAAAACCCTAATTTCAGCAGAAGAATCCAGATCACCAAAATAAAAGCCCAAATCCAGGACATAGAAGACAAAAAGATAATACAAAAAATCAATGAAACAAAAAGCTGGTTCTTCGAAAGGGTAAACAAGATTGATGGTCCCCTAGCTAGACTGACCAAGAAAAAACGAGAAAAAAACCAAATAAGCATAATCAGAAACACAAAAGATGAAGTCACATCTGACCCTGAAGAAATACAAAAGATCATTAGAGACTACTACGTACACTTGTATGGAAACAAACTTGAAAACCAGAAGGAAATGGAAGACTTTCTGACATCACACAACCTACCTAGGTTGGAACAAGAAGAAATTGAGACCCTAAATAAACCAATAACAATCAAGGAAATCGACCACGTAATAAGAAAACTTCCTACAAAAAAAAGCCCTGGTCCAGATGGCTTTCCAGCAGAATTCTACAGACATTTAAAGAGGAGCTGATACCAATCCTACTGAATGGTATTCCAGGCGATTGAAAAGATGGAACTCTTCCCAATCATTTTACGAAGCCAACATCACATTGATACCCAAGCCAGGTAAAGATCCAACAAAGAAAGAGAACTACAGGCCAATATCTTTGATGAACATAGATGCTAAAATTCTCAACAAGATCCTAGCAAACCGGATTCAGCAATACATCTCAAAAATCATCCATCATGACCAAGTAGGCTTCATACCTGGGATGCAAGGCTGGTTCAACATTCGTAAAACAATAAATGTAATTAAATACATCAACAGATGTCAAAACAAAAACCACATGATTATATCATTAGATGCAGAAAAAGCTTTTGATAAAATCCAGCACCACTTCTTGATAAAAACCCTCGAACATCTAGGCATACGGGGAATATACCTCAAAATAGTAAAAGCCATCTATGAGACACCAACAGCCAGCATACACTGAAATGGACAAAAATTGGAATCATTTCCCCTGAAAACTGGAACAAGACAAGGATGCCCACTCTCTCCCCTCCTGTTCAACATAGTATTGGAAGTCCTGGCTCAAGCAATCAGAGAAGAGGAGGCAATCAGGGGTATCCAAATAGGAAAAGAGGAAGTCAAGTTATCTCTCTTTGCAGACGATATGATTGTGTACCCTGAAAACCCAAGAGAATCTGTCAAAAACCTCCTTACACTGATAAAGAACTTTGGCAAAGCCTCAGGATATAAAATAAATGTGCAAAAGACAATCGCATTTCTTCACACCAATAATAAACAAACAGAAACCCAAATGAAAACCACAATTCCATTCACAATAGCCACAAAAAAATGAAATACCTTGGCATCTTCCTAACCAGAGACGTGAAAGGCCTTTACAATGAAAACTACAAAACACTGCTCAAAGAAATCAAAGATGACACAAACAAGTGGAAAAATATCCCATGCTCATGGATTGGAAGAATCAACATTGTGAAGATGTCTATCTTACCTAAGGCAATCTACAAATTCAATGCAATACCCATCAAATTACCAGCAACATTCTTCTCAGACCTAGAAAAAACAATGCAGGAATTCATATGGAATTCATATGGAAACACAAACGTCCAAGAATAGCCAGAACAATTCTCAGCAAAAAAAAAACAAAGCAGGTAGTATCACATTACCAGATTTCAAACTTTACTATAAAGCTACAATCATCAAAACAGCTTGTATTGGTATAGGAACAGGCATATAGATCAATGGAATAGAATTGAGATTCCAGAAGCAAAACCTCAATTTCTCAATCAACTCATCTTCGACAAAGCCTCCACCACCTACCACTGGGGAGAGGAGAACCTATTCAGTAAATGGTGCCAGGAAAACTGGCTGGCCACATGCAGAAGATTGAAACAGGACCCCTATCTATCCCCATATAAAAAAATTAACTCCAAATGGATCAGAGACCTAAATGTAAAACCTCAAACCATAAGAACCTTAGAAAATGAAGGACATACCCTCATGGAAATCGGAACTGGCATCCAATTCCTGAACAAAACCCGAAACCCACAGGTCATAAGAGAGGAAATTGACAAGTGGGACCTTATTAAACTGACAAGCTTCTGCAAAGTCAAATAAACCATCAAGAGAGCAGGGAGACAGCCTACAGACTGGGAAAAAGTATTTGCCAACACCAGGTCTGACAAAGGCTTAACATCTTGGATCTACAAGAGCTCAAACATGCTGAAAGAAAAAACAA
>NW_007156574.1:0-11701 GCF_000164805.1 Carlito syrichta | reverse complement strand
TCAGACTGGCAATTATCAACAACTCAAAAAATAACAACTGCTGGAGAGGGTGTGGCAAAAAGGGAACACTTCTACACTGTTGGTGGGAGTGTAAACTAGTGCAACCTTTGTGGAAAGCAGTGTGGCAATTCCTAAAAGCTCTAAATAGGAACCTCCCATATGACCCCGCAATCCCCCTACTGGGAATATATCCTGAAGAACTCAAATCCCTCTATAAAAAAGATACCTGCACACATATGTTTATCGCAGCATTGCTCACAATAGCAAGAACCTGGAAGCAAGCATGCTGTCCATCAAAAGAGGACTGGATTTAAAAAAATGTGGCACATATACACAATGGAATACTACACAGCCATAAAAAAGAACAAAATCATGAATTTCGTATCAGCCTGGGTGAAAATAGAGTCTATAATACTGAGTGACCACTCACAGAAACAAAGATCTGAGTATCACATGTTTTCACTCATATAGTGGGCATTGAACATCCAATGTAATACTATAAGAAAATGACTGACAGTAGTGGGAAACTACGGGGGGGGTGATGGGATTAACGGTAGTAAATATCTGTCTGGGGACAGGAAACACCTCTTATCAACAAGGGTGCCTGAACAAAACATATTTGTATACCTAACCCTTAACTGCACCCCACAATATAATAAAAAATATTGATTATAAAAATAAATAAATTAAAAAAATTAAAATAGCCCAACCTGTTAACATTAAAAAATATTTGGCTTTAATTTAAAAAAAAAAGAAAAGAAAAGAAAATATTTGGTTTCTATGAAAAATGCTTATTTTTCAGAGAGAAGAATGGTCATCTTCCTCTTTCCCATATTTTCTCATCTCTCTCAACGATCTGCTCACATTTAACATGCTTAGAAATGTGCTCCCAGAAGATGACCAACATAAGGCAGACAGTTTCTCTTACAGAGTAAACCAAGATAGAGTGTTTCCTCAGCACCCAGAGAGGAAGGGGTCTAGAAGCACACCCCATGAGTCTCCAAGGGAGTGTGTCGGAGACCCGCTCCGACCTTGGAGGGAAGGGTTAGGACCCGCACAGGAGAATCTGGACGGCAAGAAGAGACCACTCGGAGGCAGTTCTTCTGGGAACAGTCTGATCAGGACTGAAGCCAAATTTTATTCGGACTCCTTCCAACTTATATACCATTTTCTATACCTTCCAGCAGTGTGATAATTACTTGCTGGGGGCATACAAATTCCATGATGTATATTGCGCTTTACAAATTATGCATCACAAGACCATCACGAGACTTGTAAGTTTCAAGCAAACAATTCGAACTCCATGATGCCTGACGTGCTTCACAAAACTCACATCAAGGTCACAGGTGCACAATTTCAATACAGTTCATTCAAAATGTCTTCCATAGTGTTCAACAAATCATTCATATTATACTCTTTGTTCTAAACCCTGATTAATACAAAAAACTTTCTAAGTTAACTCTAGGCTCAATCCGAGTTCACTGACTCCTAATATTCTTTAACGATTGATATTATCAACTTAGCACTATACCATAATCTATAAGTTTACTTAAATGACTTAATTTTTATTTATTCCATTAACCTATTATGATTCAACATAGTAATACATGGCTACGTGTAAAATTTCCTATTGTCATATTAGAAGAAAAACAACACCGTTGGGAAAGTGTTGGTATACTAACCAAAGGATCTTAAAATTGGCCTACAGGAACAGGAACTAAAGTCATAATCTGAGAAAAGGAAACTTAAAAGCTTAAACGAAACTTAAAAGTTTTCTATGAATGCTTATTACTGTTTAAATCTTTTCAATGGAAATTGTATCATCTTAAATGTATGTTTTATCCAAACAAGTCTATTCTAAAAATCAAATAGTAGCTGTCACACTCTTGGATATTGGACTGCACGGTTACCATGACAATGACCTCGGGCTGAAGCAAACAGAATTTTGGCATGTAAGGAAACTAGAAAAACATCCTGCCTGGCTAGAGGCAGGGCAATAAAACCATTATGGTAACTTAGTTTCTAATCTTAATCCTAGGAGAAACTGCCTTTGGAAACAAGAGCTAACTAACCAGTCTACCAGGAAATAGAAGTTTAAAAATATCTAGAAAGAAGTACAATTTAGAAGGGACAAGGTCATTTAAAATAATTCTGCTGTGCAACTTTCCATCAGGTGTATTGAGATTTACTTATAAGTTTTACTGCCAAGTATGCACACTGGTCATTAATCACACGCCAATATTATAGGTATAACTGATATCCTATGTCAGAGGCGATCTTCCAGATGGGCCTTTACAGGCCTCAGCCATGTAGCTATAGATGTTGGCTCCCAACAGGAGTGATAATAACCACGTAGAGCAAGAAGAAGGAAAAAATCCACCGACTGGGCTCCAACTGGCTGGACTCTTGTCTGCACCACCACAGGCCACAGCAGACTCCAAACACAGTGGGAAAGGTGAGTGAGGCAATTCGGGAGTTCTGTGCAGCTGCTGCAAACTTGCAGGACCCCCTGAGACTTGTGGGTCCCCAAACCCTCAGAGGAAACTGCCCCCCTCACAGGCATGCTCTGCATGGAGTGATGAAAAAAAAAATCTTGAGAAGTGTCAGCCACCTTTTTCCAAGAGCTCAACACTTGCAGAGGGCGACTGCTTTCCAGCTGGCCTGGGAGGGGACAGGTCCCAAGGGTAAACTCCACAGCTGTAGAAAGTTCCCAACTAGGCGGGCTGCCTGGGTACACCTGAGGCTGGCTGCACCTTAACATTCAGATCACAGATGGCCTGAGGCCAAGGTGGCAGCCAGATGCCATAATGACAAAAATGTGTCATGCGCTGTGTGATGGCATTTTGGTCAATGCCACTGCAACCTCACTCCCTGGGTAAACTCTTCTGGGCTTGCTCTACATAACAGCATTACCCTAGTGGCCTGGGACCCCCTTCAAATTCCCACTGGGGTAGCCAAGAGTGCACACTTTCAGGGTGCTTCAGCTCCTTTCCACTGCTCTACCCCTAGAAGGCTCAAAACCAGAGTCCTGCCCTTGGTCTGGGCTGGCTGGACACTTCCTTGGAGTAACCCTGGTCAAAAAGAAACCCTACATCCACCATTGTGGTCAGCTTTCACCCACAAGCGCCACCTCCCGGCTGGAGGTCAAGAGTACAGCCAACCACATCAGATGTAATACCTCAGCTTTGGAGAAGGCCTGATGTCAAATCTCAGCAAACACCACTTTCCAAACCAGTCTGGCCATTCAGAATGCCACGAGCCAGTGCAGGTACACAGCACAGAGCTGCCACATCTGTCAATTGAGAAACTCACTGGCCCAAGGCTATATATGCCCAAGGGAACCCTACAGTGCCTACGTCAACCTCCTGCCAACCTCAAATTAAATGAGAAGGAACTAGCAAAATAATTCTGACAATACGAAAAAATAGAGTTCTCCAACACCCCTGAAAGACCACTCCAATTCTTCAGACATGAGCCCTAACCAAAATGAAAGTGTTGAAATTCTAGACATAGCATTCAAAAGGGTGATGACAAAATTGGTCAATGAACTTCAGGATAAAACTGAAAGCCAACATAAAAAAATTTAAAAAAAAAAAATAACTACTCAGGACATGGATGAAAAATTCTCCAAAGAGATAGATACCTTTTTAAAAAAAAAAAGCAGATAGATACCTTTTTTTAAAAAAAAAAGCAGAAGCCGGGCTCGATGGCTCAGCCTGTAATCCCGTGCCTTTGGGAGGCTGAGGTGAGTGGATTGCCTGAGCCCGCGGGTTTGAGACCCGCCTGGGCAACTTGGCAAGACCTCATCTCTACAATAAATCAAAAATCAGCCAGGTATGGTAGCGCGCACCTGTAATTCCGGCCACTCGGAAGGCTGAGGCGGAAGGATCACCGGAGCCCAGTGGGTCGAGACTGCGGTGGCCGGGAGCGGCCACTGCACTCCAGTCTGGGCGACAGAGTGAAACTCCAACTCGAAAAAAAAAAAAGCAGAAATTCTGGAAGAGATAGAAACATTTAGGTAAGTACAAAATGCAGTGGAAGGTTTTAAGAGTAGACTAGAATAAGCTGAAGAAAAAAATCTCAGAACATGAAGACAAGGCTTTTGAATTAACACAATCAGACAATAATAAAGAAAAAAGAATCAAGAGAATGGAACAAAGTATCCAAGAAACATGGAATTATGTAAAATATCCAAACCTAAGAATCATAGGTGTTCCTGAGGAAGAAGAGAAAGCAAAGGTTTAGAAAACCTATTTGAGGAAATAATGAAGGAAAACTTCCATGACCTTGCCAGATATCTCTACATCCAGATACAAGAAGCCCAAAGAACTCCCAGAAGACTCATTGCAAAAAAGTCATCCCCAACACATATAATTATCCAGCCAAGCAAAGTTAATGTGAAGGAAGAATTTTAAGAGAAGTGAGATAAAAGCATCCAATAACTTATAAAGGTAAACCTATCATACTAACAGTAGACTTCTCAGAAAAAGCCCCACCAGCCAGAAGAGACTGGGGTCCCATCTGCAATCTCCTCAAGCAGAATAACTGTCAGACAAGGATTTTGTATCTCATAAAATTAAGTTTCATGAATGAGGAAGAAATGAAGTTATCTGAAGACAAGCAAAAGCTTAGAGAATTTATCACCACCACACAGGCTCTACAAAAATACATTCAACAGAGTTCTAAATGCTAAAACAAAAGGTCAAAATACGTCAGTAGAAAAATGCTAGAAATCAAAAAGTTCACAGGTTTTATGGGACACCAACACAGTAGAGAAAATAAATTTAAAAAGCAACCAGATAACAACCAGTGTGATGAACAGAACAGTACCTTACACATCATTATTCACTCTGAATGTAGATAGTCTTATGTTTCCACTAAAAAAGATATAGTCTGACAGAATGGATTAAAAAAAACCCAAATATATGCTACCTTCAAGAGACCCATTTAACTCACAAAGACTTCTATAGATTCAAGGTAATCGGTGGGGAAAAATACTCTATGCAAATGAAAGCCAAAAATGAGCATAAATAGCCATCTCAAATCAGATAAAACAGACTTTAAATTAACAACAATTTTTTTAAAAGGCATTTGTATACCTGGCCCTGAAAGTACCCCACATCTTGAAAATAAAAAAAAATTTTTAAAGGCAAAGATAGCTATTATATAATGACAAAGGGATGAGTCCCACAAGAAGACATAACAATTTTAAATATATCTGTGCCTAACACTGGAGTCCCGTTTTATAAAACAAATTCTCCTAGCCCTAAAAAAAGACATAGGAAAAAAAAACAATAATAGTGGGAGACTATAACATTTCACTGACAGCAATAGATAGATGGTCAAGCCAGAGAGTCAACAAAGAAACACTGGAGTTAAAAGGGATTCTAGAGTGAGTGGAATTAGCAGACATCTACAAAACATCCCATCCCATAACTATAGAACATACATTCTTCTCATCAGCACATGGAATATTCTCCAAGATAGACCATATGATAGGCTACAAATCAAGTATCAATAAATTTTTTAAAAATTGAAATCATATCAAGAACCACCTCAGACCGCAGTGGAATAAAATTAGAAATTAACTCTAAGAAGAACTCATGACACCAAACAAAGACATGGAAGTGAAACAGTTTTCACCTGAATGATCCTTGGGTCAATGATGAAATCAAGATGGAAATTTAAAAATTCTTTGAAACAAATGACAACAATGGAACAAGTTGTCAACACCTCTGGGACACAGCCAAAGCTGTGCTGGAAGAAACACTGATACCACTTAAGGCTTACATTAATAAGATTGAAAGATCACATATTGACATCAAACCACAAGGAACTAGAAAAACACAAACAAACCAAACCCAAAGCTAGCAGTAGAAAAGAAATAATGAAGATAAAAGCAGAACTAAACAAAATTGAAATTTAAAAATTACAAACCATCAATGAAACAATAATTTGATTCTTTGATTTTTTTTTTTTTTTTTTTTTTTTTTTGAGTTGGAGTCTCACTCTGTCGCTTCCGGCCACTGCAGCCTCGACCTGCTGGACTCCGGCGATCCTTCCGCCTCAGCCTTCCAAGTAGCCAGAATTACAGGCGTGCGCTACCACGCCCGGCTAATTTTTTGATTTATTGTAGAGATGAGGTCTCGCCTGCCCAGGCGGGTCTTGAACACGCGGGCTCAGGCAATCCACTCACCTCAGCCTCCCAAAGGCGCGGGATTACAGGCTGATTGATTCTTTGAAAAGACAAACAAAATTGATAGGACACTAGCTAGATTAATTAAGGAATGAAAGGAAAAGATTTAAATTAACTCAATCAGAAATGAAAAAGAAGACATTACAACTAATACAGTGGAAATTCAAAAGATCATCTGAGACTATTATGAACACCTCTATGCAAACAAACTAGACTATCTGGAGGAAATGGATAATTTCTTAGAAAATACACCACCCCCCAACCTTGAATCAAGAAGAAAGAGCAACCCTAAACAGACTGATAACGAGTAGTGAGATTGAAAGTTATCAGAAGTCTCCCAACAACAACAACGAAAGTCCAGGACCTGATGGAGTCACAGCTGAATTCTACAAAATCATCAAAAGACAAAAGAATTGGTACCAATTTTATTTAAACTATTCCACAATATAGAAGAGAACTCATTCTCACTCTAACTCATTCTATGAGACCAGTGTCACTCTGATAACAAAGACATTAAAAAAAAACTAAAAAAGAAAAACAAATATCCCTCTTGAACATAGATGCAAAAATCCTCAACAAAATATTAGCAAACTGAATTTAAAAGCACTTAAAAAGAGTAATACACCACAACCAAGATTTTATCCCAGGAATTCAAGCGTGGTTCAACATACCCAAGTCAATAAACATGAACAATTACATAAATAGAATTAAAAACAAAAATCATATGATTTTAACTGATGCAGATAAAGTATGTGATAAAATCTAACATTCCTTCATGATAAAGATCCTCAGCAAAATAGTCTGCATAGAGGGAACATTCCTCAAAATTATAAAAGCCATATATGACAAACCACAGCCAATGTCATTCTGAACAGAGAAAAGTTTAATCATTCCCCTCAGAACTGGAACAAGGCAAGGATGTCCACCATCACTCCTCCTATTCAACACAGTACTGGAAGTCCTAGCCAAAGCAACAGGGAGAAAAAAAAAGTCAACCTACAGAATGGGAGAAGATATTTGTAAACTATATATCTGACAAAGGACTAACATCCAGAATCTACAAAGAACTCAAATCAGCAAGAGAAAAGCAAACAAGTTCATTAAAAAGCCAGAAAACAACATGAACAGACATTCCTCAAAAGAAGATAAATGGTCAGCAAACATATGAAAAGATGTTCAATATCACTCATCATCAGGGAATGCAAATTAAAACCACAATGAGATATCACCTTACAACAGTCAGGATGGCCATCATTTAAAAAGCAAAAAACAATAGATTCTAGTGTGGATGTGGAGAAAAGGAAACGCTTATACACCGTTGATGGGAGTGTAACTTAGTACAACCTCTATAGAAAGCAGTATGGAGATTTCTCAAACAACTAAAGATAAAACTACCATTTGATCCAACAATCCCATGACTAGTTATATAACCAAAAGAACAGAGATCATTATAGGAAAAAGACACCTGCACCTGCATGTTCATTGCAGCACAATTCACAAAGCAAAGATGTGAACTCAACCTAAATGCCCATCAACCGATCAGTGGATAATGATATGTGGTATATTTTCAATATAGAAAACTATTCACCTATCAAGAAGAAAGAATTGTCTTTTGCAGCAACTTGGATGGAATTGGAGAAAATTATCCTAAGTGAACTAACTCAGGAACAGAAAACCAAACACCCTATTTCTCACTTATAAGTGGAAACTAAACTAAAGGTATGCAATATGCAAAGACATAGAAAATGGTATAATGAACACTGGAGACTCAGAAGGGAAAGGGGGAAGGGCTGGAGGGACGAAAAGTCACCTATCAGGTGCAGTGTTCACAGGTGGGGGTGGTGGGTACCTAAAGCCCAGACCAAAAACTATTTGTAGCCCCCAAAGCTACTGAAATTAAAAACGAATTTTAAATAAAAGAAAGGGCACAAAAACTGAGGTAGAAGAAATAAGATACAGTGCTCAATAGCACAATAGGATGCTATAATTAACAATAAGTTATTATATATTCAAAATAACTAAAAGAGTAGAATTAGAATGTTCCTAACACAAATAAATGATAAATGCTTCATATGATATATATTCCGATTGCTCTGATTTTATTGTTACACACTCTATGCTTGTAACAAAATGTCACATGTACCCCATATAATCATATATACAAACTTAAATAATTAAAATGTTTAAATTTTTAAATTATTTTAAAAAGAAAAGACATGTCTCTGGTTTCCTTTCCTATTTATTGTATCACAAAATTTTCTAAACCCAAAGAAAACTTTTTATTCGGAACATAAAAGAAAAAGTAAAATCACATTGTCTGTTACCATCATCCCACCCCCCCCCTTAAAATTCTACTAGAATTTTTTTATTGGAATTTCATTAAACTCAAGAATTAATTTTTGGAACACTGATATATTTACAAGGCTGAATATTTTCATGCAAGAACATATGTCCCATAGTAAAAATAAATATTTTTTAAAGAATTTGGAGTTCTTTCTACAGATTCAGTACGTTTCTTGTTTATCTCAAGGAAATAAGCATTTTTATGACTCTTTTTAAAAATTTATTTATTTATTACAGAGTTGTGGAGTACACGGGAGCACTAGCTCCGTAAAGAGGTTGCACGCAGGCGAAGTCTGGGCTTTTAACTGGCCCTCACTCCCCACCACCCCACACTCCCAGGAGTGGACCACGTACCCTTTGTGCTGTCATGTGCCCCCTACCTTCCTCCCTCCCTCCAACCCCTAGCAGTGCCCACTGACTGCCAATCCCATCCTTGTGCTAATGTGACTAGTGTTCAGGCCCACTTATGGCTGAGAACATGCAGTATTCAGTTCTTGGTTTCTGTGATAATTCACTTCGTATGATGGTCTCCAACTGCTTTCAAGTTGCTGCAGAGTCCATGATTTTGTTCTTTATGGCTGCATAATACTCTTTTATGTATATGTACCACAGATTGCTTTGGCTATTCGTGATCTTTTTTGTTTCCATATGAACTTCGGTATTGCTGATTACAGGACTGTGATAAATGATGTTGGTAATTTGGTGGGTATTGCATTGAATCTGTAAATTGTCTTGGGTAGGATGGACATCTTGACAATATTGATTCTTCCAATACATGATCATGAGATGTTGTTTCATTTGTTTGTGTCATCCTTGGGTTTTTTTAACAGCTTTTTGTTGTAAAGTTCTTGCATTTCTCTGGTTAGATAGATGCCAAAGTATATATTTCTTTTTTCTTTTTTTTTTTGCAGTTACTGTGAATTAGATTGTATTTTTTATTTGATTCTCACCTGCTTGTGCTGGTGTAGAGAAATGCAATTGTCTTTTGCTTGTTGGTTTTTTACTCAAGACTTTATTAAAGCCGTTTATCAGTGCAAGGAGACTTCTAACTGACTCCCTGGGGTTTTCGAGGTATAGAATCAAATTGTCTGCAAAGAGGGATAGCTTAACTTCCTCTTTTCTTATTTGGGCACACTTTTATAACTCTTAATACTGCTATTATTATCTCCAGCATCATATAAGCCTGAATATGTTTCCCTGCCAATTTGAGCAGCGAAAAAAGTATCTCACTGTAGATTTAAAATATACTCTTAATTTTTGCGAGGTTGACTACTTCCACATACATTTATGGACAAGTTGTCTTTCTTTCTTTGTGAACTGTATCTTTTGCCTATTTTCTATATTAAGAATTACAGGAGATGCCTTATTTGGACTGGAATGCGCACCTGGAAGATCCCTAGGAGGTACCTTCTCTGAAAGAAGCCCAGCAACTATGGACAGGACTTTGTAATTTTCTGAACAAAAAGAATGTGGTGAAAGTGACCCTGCATGATTTTTGAGGCCAAGTCACAGCAGCGATATGGCAGACACTTACCTTTAAACCCATCCTCCATGCTGTATGGGAGACCAACCTATCCTGTGTAAAGAGAGGACATGAAGAGAAACAGGATTCTTGGACCCTAAGTTCATAGCCAGCATCAACCAAGAGACAGCTATCAGTATTCTTCAGGGAATCTTTCTTACCTGTCTTTTTTCACTTCTTCCCAGCCCTGTGTCTCTCTCTCACCTGATAGTTGGTATGTATATCTGTTTTCCCTCTTGCACTTCTCCCTTTCGCTTATTTTGACTTATGATTTTATCATTGTAACTGTTAGTTTAGATCACGTCTGTTGTTGACCTTCTGACCTACACTATCTCTCGATTTTATTGACCTGTGTCTGTGTAGCTATCAGTACTCCTTAGGCAATCTTTCTTACGTGTCTTTCTTCACTTCTTCCCGATCCTGTGACTGTTTTTCACCTGATAGCTGGTATGTATATCTGTTATCCCTCTCCCACTTCTCTCTTTCGCTCATTTTGACTTATGATTTTATCATTGTAACTGTTGGTTTAGATCACGTTTGTTGTTTACCTTCTGACTTACACTGTTTCTCGATTTTATTGCCCTGTCTCTGTGTTGCTTCACTACTCTTTAGTACAATGTAGCTATCAGTACTCTTTCTTACGTGTCTTTCTTCACCTCTTCCCAGCCCTGTGTCTCGTTCTCACCTGATAGATGGTATGTATATCTGTTTTCCCTCTCGCGCTTCTCTCTTTCTAACTCCCTATTGACCCCCCCTTCCTCCATTATTTTCCTCTTCTATATGCCCCCTTTTTTAAATCCTAGGGACCAAGACTGCAAACTGCTGAATAGACAGACTGTAAAGCAGAGGGAAAAGTGAACAAAACCAGAAGACCCTCATAAGGAAGAACAGATCATTGCAGAAGAGAAATAAAAGCAACCCCACCTTCCCTCAAAAACAGAATTGAAGAGGGGGAGGGAAAGGGGTAAAGGGAGACAAAAATCTACAGAAATGAAGAAAAACCAAAAGAAGAGTATGGGTCTCTCCCAGACGCCTGGGAGAGCAGACACTGAGAAAATTGACTTTGGAATGCAAAAAATGAAAAGCCCTCAGAATGAAGGGTCTCAAAATGCAAATGTAGATATCAAAACAATAATGGAGAGACTAAAAAGAATTGAGGAGACACAAGAAGAAACTAGGAAGGAGCTGATATCTGAGATAACAGTAATAAAGAATACTGTGAATGAAATAAATAACAAATTGATAAGCATGGAAAGCAGAATTACCCAAGCAGAAGAAAGAATCTCAGAGCTTGAGGACCAAAATATAGAAATAACCCAAACTCTTAAAAACACAGAAAATAAGCTCAAAAAGACAGAACAAAACCTTCAAGAGATGAGTGACTACCGCAAGAGGCCTAACCTAAGAGTAATCGGACTCCCTGAGGCAGAAAGAGAAACAGAGACCACATTGGAACAAACTTTCCACGAGATCATTCAAGAAAATTTCCCTTATCTAATCAGTGATACAAAAATTCAAACACAAGAGATTCACAGAACCCCCGCAAGACAACAAATGAGAAGACCAACTCCTAGACACATAATATTCGCCTAAATAAAGTAGCACAAAAGAAAAAAATCCTAAAGGCAGCAGAGAAAAGC
>NW_007156573.1:0-20547 GCF_000164805.1 Carlito syrichta | reverse complement strand
GTTTGAATTTTTGTATCACTGATTAGATAAGGGAAATTTTCTTGAATGATCTCGTGGAAAGTTTGTTCCAATGTGGTCTCTGTTTCTCTTTCTGCTCAGGGAGTCCGATTATTCTTAGGGTTAGGTCTCTGAGGTAGTCACTCATCTCTTGAAGGTTTTGTTCTGTCTTTTTTAGCTTATTTTCTGTGTTTTTAAGAGTTTGGGTTATTTCTATATTTTGGTCCTCAAGCTCTGAGATTCTTTCTTCTGCTTGGGTAATTCTGCTTTCCATGCTTATCAATTTGTTATTTATTTCATTCACAGTATTCTTTATTACTGTTATCTCAGATATCAGCTCCTTCCTAGTTTCTTCTTGTGTCTCCTCAATTCTTTTTAATCTCTCCATTATTGTTTTGATATCTACATTTGCATTTTGAGACCCTTCATTCTGGGGACTTTTCATTGTTTGTATTCCAAAGTCAATTTTCTCAGTGTCTGCTCTCCCAGGCGTCTGGGAGAGACCCATACTCTTCTTTTGGTTTTTTTTCATTTCTGTAGATTTTTCTCCCTTTACCCCTTTGTCTCCCCCTCTTCAATTCTGTTTTTGAGGGAAGGTGGGGTTGCTTTTATTTCTCTTCTGCAATGACCTGTTCTTCCTTATGAGGGTCTTCTGGTTTTGTTCACTTTTCCCTCTGCTTTACAGTCTGTCTATTCAGCAGTTTACAGTCTTGGTCCCAACTGTAGTTCCAGCTTCTTAGAAGGCTGAGGCAGAAGGATCACTGGAGCCCAGCAGGTCGCAGCTGCAGTGGCTGGGAGCATGCCACTATACTCCAGTTGGGTGACAGAGTGAGACTCCAACTGCCTCCGATCCCGGTGGCGAGGCCCGCCGCTGTCTACAATTTCTTTCATCAATGTTTTGTAGTTCTTTTTGTAGAGATCTTTCACCTCCTTTAAAAAATGTTTTTAGGTATTTTTAGCTTTTAGCTGCTGTGGCGAATGGAATTGAGCTCTTAATTTGATTGACAGTTTGATCACTATTGGTGTAGAGTGGTGCTACTGATCTGTGTGTGTTGATTTTGTATCCTGAAATTTTACCAAATTCATTTATTAAGTCCAAGAGTCTTTTAGAAGAGTCCTTATGATTCTCTAAATATAAGATCATATTGTTGGTATACAGAGATAGTTTTATTTTTTTCTTTTTCAGTTTGGATATACTTTCTTTCTCTTGCCTGATTACTCTTGCTAGGACTTCCCGGTATTGGATAGGAGTAGTAAAAATGGACATTATTGCCTTGTTCCAGTTCTGAGGGGGAATGCATTCAAGTTTTCACTGTTCATGATAACATTGACTGTGGGTTTTTCATACATGGCTTTTATTGTTTTGAGGAATGTTCCTTGATGCATATTTTGCTGAGAGTTTTTATCATGAAGGGATGCTGGAGTTTATCAAATTTTTTCTGGCATCTATTGAAAGGATCACATGATTTTTGTTTTTAATTCTGTTTATATGATGAATCACATTTATTGACTTGTATGCATGTTGAACCCTTCCTACATCCCTGAGATCAAACTCATTTGATTGTGGTAGTTTTTTTATGTGCTGTTGAATTTGGTTTGCTAATATTTTGCTGAGAATTTATGCATCTATGTTTATCGGGGTTATTGGTCTGTAGCTCTCTTTTTGGTTGTGTCTGTTCCTGATTTTGGTATGAGGGTGATACAAGCTTCTTAGAGTGAGTTAGGGAAAATCCCTTCCTCCTCAATTCTATGGAATAGCTTCAGGAAAATTGGTACCAATTCTTCTTTTAAAGCCTGGTGTAATTCAGATGTGAATCTGTCAGGTTTTGGGTATTTTTGTGTTGGTAGACTTTTCATTACTGTTTCAGTCTTGGCTCTCATTGTTAATCTGCTCAGGGTTTCTATTTCTTCCTGATTTAAGGTTGAGTTGTTGTATGTTTCCAATAATTTATTCATTTCCTCTAGATTACCTACTTGGTTTGCATAGAGGTGTTTGTGATCATCTCAAATGATTTTTTGTATTCTATCATAGCTGTTGTAATGTCTCCATTTTTATTTCCGATTGAGCAATTTGAATTTTTTCTCTTTGTTTCTTAATCTAGCTAGTAGTCTATCAGTTTTGTTTATCTTTTCAAAGAACCAAGTTATGTTTCTTTGCTACTTTGTAATTGTTTTTGGTTTCGATTTTATTTAGTCCTGCTGTGGTCTTTGTCGTTTTGCTTTGTTTTTTTCTTCTGTTAGCTTTAAGTTTGTCTTGTTTGTGATTTTTTTAGTTACTTGAGTGTGAGATTAGGTTGTCATCTTGGGTTCCTTCGGCTTTATGATATAGTCCTGAAGTGTGGTAATTTTCCCTGAGCACAGCTTTGACTGTGTCCCAGAGATTTTACTAACTTGTTTCATTGTTGTCATTCATTTCAAGGAATTTTGAAATTTCCATCTTGATTTCATTGTTGACACAAGGATTATACAGGATCAGATTGTTTAACTTTCATGTTTTTTGGTTTTGCAAGTTCTTCTTGATGTTAATTTACAGTTTTGCTCTACTGTGGTCTGAGAAGTTGCTTGAAGTTTCATTTCTTTTGAACTTATTGAGACAATTTGTGGCCTGTAATATAATTTATCTTGGAGAATGTTCCGTGTGCTTATAAGAAAAATGTATATTCTGTAGTTTTTGGGTGGAACGTTCTATAGATTTTATTAGGTACCTTTTGTCTAAGGTGCAGTTGAACTGCAACATTTCTTTGTTAACTTTCTGCCTTGATGATCTGTCTGTTGCTGTCAGTGGAATGTTGAAGTCTCCCACTCTTATTGTATTGCCATCTGTCTCTTCTCCTAGGTCTAGTAGACTTTATTTTATAAAACCAGGATCCCTGGTGTTAGGTGCATATATATTTAACATTATAATGTCTTCTTGGTGGATTGATTCCTTTATCATGATATCATGATATATCTTTGTCATCTTTGTCTTTTTTTTTACTTTTTATTTTTTTACTGTTGCTAACTTAAAGTCTGTTTTATCTGATAGGAGAATGGCTACTCCTGTTCGTTTTTCATTTCTGTGTGAAATATTTGTTTCCATCCTTTACTTTGAGTCTGTAGGAGTCTTTGTGCGTTAAGTGGGTCTCTTGAAGGCAGAAGATATTTGCCTCGTGTTCTTTAAAATCTATTCTGTCAGTCTATATTTTTTAAGTCAGGTATTGAGACCATTTGCCTTCAGGGTTAAAAATGATATGTAAGATACTATGCTTCTGACCACGCTGTTGTTACCTGTTCATTGTGTCATGTTGTTACCTGATTGCTTTTTTCTTTTCCTTATTGTGTTGGTGTTCTGTAAGCCCTGTGAGCTTTATGATTTCTAGTGTTTTTCTATTGGTGTATTTCAACACTTTGTTTCAATATTTAGAACTTCTTTGAATATTCTTTGTAGAAACAATCTAGGGGTGACAAATTCCCTCAGCATTTGCTTATCTGAGAAAAACTTTATTTCACCTTCACTTATGAAACTAGTTTTTCAGGATACAAAATCTTCAGCTGACTGTTATTCTGTTTAAAGAGATTGAAGATAGGGCCCAAATCCCTTCTCACTTGTAGGATTTCTGTTCAGAGGTCTTCTGTTAGTCTGATAGATGTACCTCCATTAACTGTTTGATGCTTTTGTGCCATTGCTCTTAAAATTCTTTCCTTCACATTAATTTTGCATAACCTGACAATTATATGTCTTCGGTATGACCTTTTTGCAACTTATCTTCCAGAGGGTCTTTGGACTTCTTGTGTCTGGATGTTTACATCTCAGGAAAGGCCAGGGAACTTTCCCTCAAATAGTTTCCCATATCTGTTGTTTTCTCTTCTTCTTCAGGAGCACCTATGATGCTTCAGTTTGGATGTTTTAGATAATCTCATATTTTTGGAAACTTTGTTCTGTTCTCTTGATTTTTTTCTTTATTGTTGTCTAATTGGATTAATTCAAAAGCCCTGTCTTCAAGTTCTGAGATCCTCTCTTCTACTTGTTCTAGACTACTGCTAAAAATTTCCCCTACATTTTTACATTTTTTTTGAGTTGGAGTCTCACTCTGTCGCCCAGACTGGAGTGCAGTGGCCGCTCCCGGCCACCGCAGCCTCGACCTGCTGGGTTCCAGCGATCCTTCCGCCTCAGCCTTCCACGTAGCTGGAACTACAGGCACGCGCTACCACACCTGGCTAATTTTTTGATTTATTGTAGAGATGAGGTCTCGCTTGCCCGGGCGTGTCTCGAAACCGCGGGCTTAGGCAATCCACTCACCTCAGCCTCCCAAGGTGCGGGATTACAGGCTGAGCCACCGAGCCCGGCTCATTTTTACATTTTTTACTTTCCTAGGTGAGTCTCATTTTCGGAAATACAGCTTGTTTGTTGTTGTTTGTTTGTTTGTTTGTTTGTCTTGAGTTGGAGTCTCACTCAGTCGCCCAGACTGGGGTGCAGTGGCCGCTTCCGGCCACCGCAGCCTCGCCTGTTGGGCTCCGGCGATCCTTCCGCCTCAGCCTTCCGAGTAGCCGGAATTACAGGCATGCGCTACCACGCCCGGCTGATTTTTTGATTTATTGTAGAGATGAGGTCTCGCTGCCCAGGTGAGTCTTTAACCCGCGGGCTCAGGCAATCCACTTACTTCAGCCTCCCAAAGCGTGGGATTACAGGCTGAGCCACCGAGCCCGGCTGTTGTTGTTGTTTTTTAAGGTGTCTATCCCTTTGGATAATGTTTTATTCATGTCCTTAATGTACTTTTTCAAATTTCTTTATGTTGGTTTTTAACTTCCTCCTGCATCTCATTGAGCAATTTTATAATCAACCTTTGGAATTCTATCTCTGGAATTTCAAAGATTTCATTTCGGTTAGAGTTCATTGTTGAAGAGTTAGTGTGGTCCTTTGAGGGTGTTGGAATTCTGTTTTTTCATATAGTCAGAATTATTTGTCTGGTTTCTTCTCATTTGGCCAGACTATTTCTTCTTGTTTGCAGTTGAGAGCAGGCTGATTTAGGCATTCTAGTATTCCTTTGGTTATATATAGCCGTGGTGTTGTGAGTTTCTCACTTACCAGCTTTGGTGGTGCTGCGCTGGGTACTGCTTCAGGCTCAAGACATCCTGAGTGGCTGGTGCAGCTTGGCTAATGATGTCAAATGGGCCTGGAAACAGACCTTCCTCAAAGTGGAGGTTTTACAACAGATGTAATGGGCTGTGCCAGTTGACTTTTGGCCAGGAGGTGGCTTGCAGGAGAGAGTCAGTTGTGATGTGGCTGCGGGCTTTCTGCTTTGATCTGTTTCTCATAGGATGTGCCCAGGTAATGTAAGGGCTGTGAGGATTACCCAAGATCTATATCTATCTTGAGCCTCCTAGGAGGGGGCAGGGAAAAAGCACTCAAGCGCCCCATCGTTGTGCATGATTGCCTACCCCAGCTGGGATTTGGAAGGACTCCACAGCCACTGGGCTAATGTTGGGTGTGCAGAAGCTAACAAAATACCTGGGAATCCTAGCACTTTGGGAGGCCGAGGGAAGAGGATTGCCTGAGCCTGTGGGTTCGAGACCAGCCTGGGCAACGTGGCGAGACCTCGTCTCTACAAGTCAAACAATTAGCCGGGCATGGTAGTGCAGCACCTGTAGTTCCAGCTACTTGGAAGGCTGAGGCAGAAGGATTGCGGGAGCTCAGCAGGTTGATGCTGGGGTGGCCTTGATCGTGCTGCTGCGCTCTACGGGCAAGGGAGTGAGACTTCAACTGGAAAAGAAAAGAAAAGAAAAGAAAAGAAAAATTTAAAAAACCGCTCTCTTACCTTAGACTCAGGCCATCTGCATTTAAAATTTCAGAGTGCAGCTGGCCTCAGATGTTCTCACAGGGTTCTGGCCCTGCCAGGAACAGTCTTCCACAGTGGAATTTGCCGCTGGGGCCCCTTCCCTCCCAGCTGGCTTGAAAGCAGCCTGCAGGAAACGTTGCGTTTCCAGGAAAAGGTGGCTATAGCTGTCCAGGGTGAGCATACCACTGCACTCCAGCCTGGGGGACAAAGAGTGAGACTCCAAGTCAAAAAAAAAAAAAAAATACCCTTCTCTTCCTATCCAAACCAAACACAATCGTCTACTTCCATGTCACATCTCTTAAAAATAAAAAATAAAGAGTACTTATCTTGATTTATATCTTTTTGAGAAATAATCAGCATTCTTACATTGTAGTTATGTTTCTTGGGCTGGTTCTGGTTAAACCTCTTGTCTGGTGCTGACCATAAGGAGAAAGAACATAGGGAACTGGCAAGGAGAGAGTCCCATGGCTTTTCCACCTTCTTTACTAACAGAAGTTAGCAATAAAGTCCATTCATTTTTAATATAAATTAAATGCGCCTCTATGTATGTTGATGTGTGCCTCTTCGGGGGTTCTTTTATATTGTCTATAACTCAGATACACATCTATAGTTACATATGTTATGTTTGTTTAAGTATATATACCTATGAATAATTATGCAGCATATTACTTTTACATATATAAATACATATACGTATATTTGTATGTATATATAAAGATTTTTGTATAGCTAGACATGTTTGCTTCCCTCTTATATGGCAAAATACCATTGCAGAGTGGCACACAATCCTAGACCGGTATATGTATAAATATTTCTATTCTAATTTTGATTTTTGTATATGTTGATGTCTCTATCTGTATGTTACATAGTCCTTTATATATCTAAAAAATATGCATATTCATGTGTGCCTGTATTTATTTCTAGTTAAGTCTTTTTCCAGGCCCTGTGTCTGTGAGTCACTCCAGACAAAAGCCTGGGCTGTTGTTTCTTGAGAGGAACTGTTTGAAAACATGATACTTTAAAGAGCAGTTTTTCCCCTCCTTTTTAGTAATAGAACTCAGCTGTATACTGCTTTAGGTAAAACTGACTCTTTTTTTCTTTTCTAAGATCTTCCACTCTTTTTTTGTGAGTTGGAGTCTCACTCTGTCGGCCAGACAGGAGTGCAGTGGCACGCTCCCAGCCACCGCAGCCTCGACCCGCTGGGCTCCGGCGATCCTTCCGCCTCAGCCTTCCAAGTAGCTGGAACTACAGGCGCGCGCTACCACGCCCGGCTAATTTTGTGACTTTTTGTAGAGGTGCGGTCTCTCCAAGTGGCCCAGACGGGTCCCGAACCCACGGGCTCAGGAACTTCACTCACCTCGGCCTCCCAAAGCGCGGGATTACAGGCTGAGCCACCGAGTCCATCCTCCACTCTTCTTTTAGAAAAGAGGAGATAATGTTGCCTGGATGTTAATGGGAGAAGAGGGACCCCTAAAACCCATAAAGGCAAGCAAGATCATGTGGGTTTCTACTCAAGTTTTATGTGGCATGAGTCTTTGTCTGTGGTCACACACTTCTCAGTTTCACCTTTAAATGCAAAGCCTGGGTAGCAACCTGGAAGTGCTCCAAATGCAGGGCCAGAGTTGAGCTTAGTGCCGAAACGCTCTATTTTTTCTACATGCTGGTTCAACATCTACCCTTGGGGCTCTGCCTTGATTCTCCAGTCAGGTCCAATATGCACCTGTGCTAGCTAGAAGAAAAAGGTAAATGACCTCCAGCCTAGGTTTCTGAGTGTCCTTTTACTTTGGAGTTTAGCAGTGTATGTTAATCCATACATGACTGTCCATGCTTCTTGTTTATGTAAAATAGTCCTCATAACCTGACACTCAAGTGCTTTTAATTCAGGGAGTCAAAAAACCAGCCCAGTGGGGTTCTTTAAACTTAGATAGATCCAGGCAGGGCAGGCTGACACCAGTGTATGTAGCCTAGCAGACAAGAGGCCATCCACCTGGGCAACAAAAGCCAATTTTGACACTCACTGCACATTGACCCTGGCCTGGTTGTCCTATCCCCGGGGACCGTCTTCCCCAACAGACACCTTCAATTGCCCCAGCCTAATCTAAAGACATGTACCTAGGCTTTCTTCCTCCACTCAGAAAGATTCTTCTTCTCCCACCCTTCTAAAGCACAACGGTTTACTTCCACATCCCATGTTTAAAGAAAAAGGGCACCTACCTTGGTTGAGACTATGTGACAAGAAGTCAGCATGCTCGCATTTGGGTGTCAGCACTTGAGCTGGATTAGGTGAAATGTCTGGTCTGGTGTTGACCACAAGTTAAAGAGTCACATGGAGCTGACAATGGCCTTTCTGCATTCTTCACTAACAGACGTTAACAACAAGGTCCACCAAATTTTTTTTCGAGAAAGCAGAATTTATTGAGAGGTTGGAAAATTTCCCATAGTGGGAGGGAAACCCAAGGGGTTGCCCAGCCCACAAATGTTTAATATAAATTAAATGCACTTGTATTTCTGTCAGCTTTTGCCTTCTTTTTTGTATTTTAAACATTGTTTATATCACAGACGCTTATATGCGCCATGTTATTTTACATTATTCAAGTTCATATACCTATGAATAACTATATGTCATATCACTTTTACATCATATGAATATACATATGTGTGTGTGTGTGCGCGCGTGTGTAAATAAACCCAAGTATTTTCTATGGCCACAGACTTCTCACTTTACCTTTAGATGCATATCCTAGACAGTAAACTGGCATTGCTGTGAATGTAGGGCCATACATTCAGCTTAGCACCTCAGAGCTCTGGTTTTTAATATATAATTGATGCTTGTGCATTTAACATTCGTTTTTGTGAGCCTGCCTTCATTCTTCATTCAGGCTCAATTAAGGTCCATCAGCACTGGAAGGGAGGGACAAGGAAATGACCTCTGACCTAGTTTTATCATTGGCCTTTAACTCTGGAGTCCATGGTGTATGTCAACAACACATTGTTTATGATGGTTCTTGGACGTGTGAAATAGTCCGCTTTCATTGTCAGCTCCATGTGACTCTTTAACTTGTGGTCAACACCAGACCAGACATTTCACCTAATCCAGCTCAAGTGCTGACACCCAAATGCGAGGGACAAGGAAATGACCTCTGACCTAGTTTTATCATTGGCCTTTAACTCTGGAGTCCATGGTGTATGTCAACAACACATTGTTTACGATGGTTCTTGGACGTGTGAAATAGTCCGCTTTCCCTGGCACCCAGGGGTCATCAAACAAGCACAGTGGAGTACTATAAATCTAGTTAGAATTGGCCAGAGCTGGCTGACACCAGGCTATGTAGCCTTCCACACAAAGGTCATTTTCCTGGCCTACAAAAGCCGCTTTGGGTACTCAATACACATTGACCCAGCCTGTTTTTCCTCTCACAAGGCACCATCTTCCCCAACAGGCACTCTCAGTTTTCCCAACCTATCCTCATGGCACAGACCTAGGCTTTCTTTTTTTCATCAGAAAAACCCCAACCCAAACTGAAGCAAATACAGTTCTTTCATGCCACGTGTTTATTAAATATAGAGCACCTATCTTTCTAACTTTAATTTTTTTATTTTAAAGATGTGGGGTACAATTCAGGGGTAGGTATACAAATGTCCATTATGCAGGGACCCCTGTTGATGAGGTGTGCCTCCCCTCCCCTGGCAGATTCCACCACTGCCAATGCCACCCCAGCCCTGGTAGTTTCCCACTACTGCTAACCCCTTCCTCATAGTATTATGATAATTGTTCAAGGTCCTCTTATGATGAGAACATACGGTACTCTGTTCGTTTCTATGATAGAACACTGAGTATGGTAGACCCTAAATCCACCCAAGTTGCTGCAAAGTCCACACGCTTGTCCTTTTTTATGGCTGCATTATACTCCAACGTGTACAAGGATCACTTTTTAAAAATCCAGTCCAGTTTCGATGGGCAGAACAAATGGTACCATGTTTTGGCTGTTGTGAATAGTAGAGCACCTATCTTGATTGCAAACCCTTCTAGAAGTAGTCAGCATTCTTACTATTGGTTGAGATAATTGATGAAGTTGGCTACATTAAAGAACAGACTTTCAATGCAGATAAAACAGTCTTGTCCTGGAAGCAGATGCCATCTAGGACACTTACAACTAGAAAGAAGAAGTCACTACCTGGCTTCCATGCTTCAAAAGACACAAAAGACAGGTTGACAGACTCTTTTGTGATAGGCTACTGCAGGTGCTTACTTTAAGTTGAAGCCAATGTTCATTTACCATTCCAACAATCCTAGGACCTTTAAGAATTATACTAAATCTACTATGACTATGCTCTAAAAATGCAACAGCAAAGCTTGTATGAAAGCACACCTGCTTGTAGTATGGTTTCCTGAGTATTTTAAGGCCACTGTTGAGACCTAGTTCTCAGAAAAAAAGGACATCTTTCAAAATATTCTGCTTGTGGTCAATGTACCTAGTCACTCACAAGCTGTGATGGAGTTGTACAAGGAGATAAGCATTGTTTTTATGCCTACTAACATAACATCCATTCTGTGGTCCCTGAATCAGGGATTAATTTTGAACTTCAAGTCTTATTTTTTAAGAAATACATTTCATAAGGTTATAGCTGCCGTAAATAGTGATTCCTCTTATGGATCTAGGCGAAGTAAGTTGAAAACCTTCTGGAAAGAATTCATCATTCTAGATGTCATTAAAAACTTTTATGATTCACAGGAGTTAAGAAGTGAAGTCCAAACCACATGGGTGGGACTTTAAGAGGCTTATGATTTCTGTGGAGTAAGTCACTACACATATGGCAAAATAGCAAGGGAATTAGAATTAGAACTGAAGATGTGACTCAATTGCTGCCATCTTAGTATAAAACTTGAACAGATGAGGAGTTCTTTCTTACGGCAGAGCAAAGGAAGTGGTTTCTTGAATTTGCTCCTGGTGAAGATGCTGTGAATATGGTTGAAATGACAACAAAAGACTTAGAATATTACATAAACTCAGTTGGTAAAGCAGGGGCAATTTGAGAGGACTGACTCCCTTTTTGGAAGAAGTTCTACTCTGGGTAAAATGCTATCAAACTGCATCACATACTACAGAGAAATCTCTTGTGAAAGAAACAATCAATGCAGGCTTCTTCTTTGTTGTCTTTTTTTTTTTTTTTGAGTCGAAGTCCCACTCTGTCGCCCAGGCTGGAGTGCAGTGGCACGCTCACAGCCATCCTAGAGTTGACCTACTGTCCTCTGGCAATCCTTCTGAGTAGCTGAAACTACAGATGCATGCCACCACGACCAGCTAGTTTTTTTGTGATTTACTGTAGAGGCGAGATCTCCCCAAGTTGCCCCTGCTGGCCTCAAGCCCACGGCCTCAGGCAATTCACTAAAGTGCTGGGATGACAGGCTGAGTCACCGAGCCAGGTCTTTGTTGTTTTTTGAAAGAAATTGCCTCAGCCACCCCAACTTTCAGCAACTACCACCCTGGCACATCAGCAGCCATCAACATCAAGGCAAGACCCTTTGCCAGCAAAAAAGATTACAAGTTGCTAAAGGCTCAGATGATTCTTAGCATTTTTTAGTAATAAAGAATTTTTAAGTTAATGTATGTATCTTTGAGATCTATTGCTATTGCACACCTAGTAGTTTACAGTATATGGAAACGTTTATATAAACTGGGAAGTCAACAAATAAGCATGACTTCCTTTATAGTGATATTTACTTTTTTATGATGGTCTGGAACTGAAACTCAAGATCTCTGAGGTATGCCTATACTCTTTATAGACTCTTATATAGTAATGAATATTTTTAAATGTTCTAAATTTAAAAATTAAAAATATTTTTCTCATCAAAGTAACTCTATGAAAACTTGGAAAATGTCTAAAGAATTTAAAAAAAGAGAAAAAACCAATCTCACTACTCAAAGGAACTGTTAACATTTCAGTGTATATTTTTCAAATATATTTATATATATATTTTTTTGTAAACATATTTTTTATTATAAAATTGTGGGGTACAGTTAAGGGTTAGGTATACAAATGTACATTGTTCAGGCACCCTTGTTAATAAGGGGTGTCTCCCCATCCCCAGACAGATATTGACTACCGTTAGTCCCACCTCCTTTCCCCTCCCTACTGACCCCCATAGTTTCCCACCACTGTCAGTCCTTTTTTGTTTTTGTTTTATTTAAAGTATTATGGTAGATGATCAAGGTCCACTATATGAGTGAGAACATGTGATACTCAGATCTTTGTTTCTGTGAGAGATCACTCAGTATTATAGACCCTAGCTCCATCCAGGTTGCAAAATTCATGATTTTTTTTTTATGGCTGTGTAGTATTCCATTGTGTATATGTACCACATTTTTTTAATCCAGTCCTCTTTTGATGGACAGCATGTTTGGTTCCAGGTTCTTGCTATTGTGAACAATGCTGCGATAAACATTCATGTGCAGGTATTTTTTTATAAAGTTTTTTATAAAGGTTTTTGTGTTCTTCAGTATATATTAAAAATCAGTCTCCAAGTATAAATATATTTTGAAATGAAATTTGGCATTTGTATTTTGAAATTCATATTTTGTAACATATTATTTACTTCTTAATTGATACGTAGGTTAATTGAACACGGTTTTCTTAGATAAACTTTTAGAAGCTAGATCAAAGAATATGCATATTTTAAACCCTCTTGCTACCTGCTATAATTTTTAATTAATTAATTAATTAATTAATTTTATAGAGACGATGCCTCCCTATGTAACTCAGACTGGTCTTGAGTTACATAGGGTGACAAGCAATCCTCCTACCTCAGCCTCCTAAAGTGCTAGGCATGAGCCTCTGTGTTCAGCCAGCAAATTATTTTTGAAAGGAGGTGGTTCAGTGGTGATGTTGGTATTTTGTAATGCTCATTCTTTGCATATCAATAGAGCTATTTTCTATCAAATCATTTTTATCCAGCATGAATTAGAGACTGTGAGAGCCCTTCAGTAGTCAAGGTAATTTATGCCAATATATCTTCGTTGGAACAAAAATAATTGTATCTAGTTGTTAAATGTCAATAGCAAGGAGATGGGAATAGTTAGAATTAGCAGTTAAAAGGTCTTATCCGTAGCTAGAGAGGAGGAGACATTTGCTTTCCTTTCAAGTTCTGGTTCATGTGCTAGCAGATTTTGAAACACTTTGCATTTCACTGCTGTGTAACATGAAGGTAAAGATTGTGTTTGCAAAACAGGGTTGCAACCGACTGATGAACTATTTGTGCCTTGGAAGTTACTAGCTATTTATTGAGTACTTACTAGAGGTTAGGCACTCTTCCAAGCATTTTTCATATAGCACCATGCTTAATTATCACAGTGATTATTGTTAATACCATTTTACTGGCGGGAAATATAATACTAGTTACTAAACAAAAAGCTCAACTAACTTGCCCAAGATCAACAACTGGCAAGTGATAGAGCCAGAATTCCAACCCAGTTCCCTTAACCACCCTCCTCTGATGTCCGTCTTGGATCTTGGTGCCCAAGAATGTTCCCATGTAGGATAATTTAATAAAATAGAATCTTTATTTATGTAAGAAACGAAAAAGAAAAATACAACAATTGGCATGATTGAGACACAAGCTTCTCTTCTAAACATTTTTTAACGGATAGCGTAGCATTGATAACTATTATTAAGATAAGAACACGATTGTTTTGATCATTTTATAATTCATATATTTTCCTTCTTTCTTTCAATTCTTTTGAGTCAGAGTCTCATTCTGTCGCCCAGGCTGGACAGTGGCATGCTCACGGCCACCCCAGCGTTGACCTGCTGAGCTCGGGCGAGCCTCCTGCGTCATCCTTCCAAGTAGCCAGAACTACAGGCACGCACTACCACACCTGGCTAAGTTTTTGATTTATTGTAGAGACAAAGTCTCACCGTGTTGCCCAGGCTGGTCTCAAACCCACAGGCTCAGGCAATCCTCTTGCCTTGGCCCCCTAAAGTGCTGGGATTACAGGTTTGAGCCACTGTGCCTGGCCTATAATTCATACATTTTCAGTGAAAGACTTAAAATTCAACAAATCCCTCCATATATCCATGTTCTAGATAACTAAATGGAAATGCTTGCTCTAAATTTCTAAGATAAAGAATTTAATGGTGTGGCTTTCTAGCTAGATTACTTACATACTCTATTAATTACTATTATATTTTTTAAAAATGTGATCTCTAGTTTGGGCTAAAAATAAATACTTGTACTGTTCTTTGGGAAGTATAATCTCACAGTTTGAATTAGACATCCTATCATTTAGTCTAAGACTTCTGGTAGAGAAGTGGATAAATAGAATTGCCTATTTGAAGATGGAAGAGAGAAGTCACCTAAAACTTCAGGTACAAGCTTTTCGTTATTTTTGCTTTGTCTACAAGCTTAAGGATGAAAAATTTGGAATGAAATTGCTTCCGAGGGAATGATCTTATAATTGCACTGTGAAGGCCAAGAGGGGCCCTGAAAGGAATTTTTCTCCCTGGTAGCTGAATTTGACGTTCCAGATAGAAATAAATTGTGAAGGTGCTGTTCTCTGATGGAGACATATAGATGAAGGTCAGCATATCTAGGTAGAGACTTTTTATGCTTGAGACCGGAGCAGTGCATGTTCCTTCTATTGGAGAAGGCTTTGCTCTACTAGGGATAGTAGGTGGATATCTGAGACCACAGAGAGCTCAACTCTCTCTTGCCCACTCCCCGGACTGCTCTAACCCTCCCCTCTTGGTTTAATTTGCACAGTGTCTTCAGGTTCTCATCCTGGTGAAACTTGGAGCTTTGCAAATTCAATCTCTCTCTCTCTCTCTCTCTCTCTCTCTCAACCTTTCAGTCAGCTTCATTTAACAAGTATACATGGAATGCCTTCGTGTGTGCTGAGCACTGTGCCACATTCTGGTTTCAGTGATGAACAGAATAGACAAAACCCCAAAACTTACTTGGCATATAATTGTTTAAACCTATGCCTTGCTTGATACACTTGTTTACACTATGAATTTGTGCTACAGTATTTCTAAAAATTTGCGTACGTGGAATCAAGCATTTAAAATTCACCAGAGGAATTTATCCTTAAAAGAGTTCCTGGTAAAATACTTAATTTTTAAATGAATGATCTCACCTAAATAATTTCATGTATGTCTGTGTTTTCATATGTTTCGTTTCCCAAAGATATTCAGTTATTACTATATTATGCGTGAACAAAGCTTCCACGGAGAAACGCACATCCCAGTTGGGTCTAATTATCACCCACTTGGAATGTGTGAAGTTGACATTAATCATGTTTCTCCACAAGGCACAGCCAGCCCTCTTTCACCGAAAATGTTTTTACCAGCCATGCAATGATGAGAGACAACCACGAGTGGGCGATGAGAGCCCATTCCTTTGGCTCAAGCTTTGCTCTTCGTATTTGCTCTCTAATCTCGAGTTTGGCGATATTTAGGTGTAAATGGCAGAAGGGCAATTAATCAGATTTTTTCCTTGTTCAGTACACATCTGGGTTTCAGGGCCTTGACTGGTCCTACCCTTCAAATTCCCCCTCCTCGACTGGTCCTACATTTGCAATAAGGATAAAATAAGGAAATTATGCTCAAGTCATATGACGCTTCTTACATTTTTTTGTAACGGAAAGAATATTGAACTTAAGGTTGGAAGATTGGAAATCAGGTCTCAGCTACACCTTGCTACTTCTGTTATATACCGTCGAAGCGCGAAGAGATGGCACGGCAGAGTTTTCTGAGAGAAATTTAACTGAGATGGACTTTGTCTGCATGGCCTGACTCTTACAACTAAAGAGCACCTGTGAGTAGATGGTGGCAGTCCTGGAAGACCAATTTATTAAGTGATGCGACGTGAGAAGTCAAATCCTAATCACAAAGAGGGGTTAGGGAGGAAAGTCACAGCCAAGGCATGTGGATGGCTTTAGCAAAAGCCTGGGGTAACATAACTTGAGAGACTGCCCACTCTACAGAGCCTGCCAATGGCACTGCATCCTCAGAGTCTTTGGGCTACAAGACCATCCCCTGTGGATCGGTCATGTAAACAAACATAACTAGAGGTTGTCTTTTGTCATTGCATGGCTGGTAAAAACATTGTCTGTGCAAACGGGGCTTTGCCTTGTGGAAAAACGTGATTAATCTCCACTTCACATATTCCAAATGAGTGACAATTAGACCCAACTGGAATGTGCATTTCTCTGTGAAAGCTTTCTTCATATATAATATAATAAAAACTGAATAACTTTAGGAAACCAAACCCATGAAAACCCAGGACATATGTAAAATTATTTAGGTGAGATTATTCTTTAAAAGTAAAAGATTCCCATCACTTCTGTCTACCTTTTGATTCCCAGTTCTCTTTGTTTTCATGGCTGCCTGACTTCCTTTTGAATGGACATATCCTCTCTTTACTTAAGGTTAATTCATTCAAACGGGTATCACCTGTGCTGACCTCTCTCACGTGGCCTTTTGAGCTTCTATGCTGAGGTGGATTAGACACAGATCTTAGAATTGCTCCAATTAGATGGTGAGAATCATCTAATTATTTAGCTTTTACCTCTATCAAAGGCAACTCACGTTTCCAACTGATCGATCTTGCCTAGGAAGAGTACTAACATTAACCAATGTCCATCAGTACTGAGCGCTTTGCATAAATTATCTCACTTTGACCTCACAGTATCCTAAGGGGACAGTTACTATTCTCCCTTTGTAGATGAAGAACCTGATAGTCATGTCAGTTAAGGGACAGAGTCACGTGAGTGAAGAGACAGTCCAGTTAAGGGCAGATGGAATGTGAGCCCAAGAGGTTCCACTCCAAGAAGCAATCTTAGCAACTTGGCAACTGTTTTTACCCTTTAGTGCCCGAGTTCCAAACCCTGGCATTACAAACACCTGTGTGTGACTCTTAGGCGATCTGGTATTGCTGAACCGGGGTTCAATTTTCATGGATAGGAGATGAAATGCTAATGGAATCACAGAGGACAGATTTCATAACCGCTCTTGCAATGTGCTGGTGCTGCCTGGGTCTGGTAGTTCACCTTGTACTTAGCACAAAATTTATTTTTCATGTTCAAGGAAATATCTGAAAGCATCCAGGGAACAGACCCTGGTGATGAAATGCCCCTCCCCCCAAACACAATGACTCATTCAAAAGGTGACCATATTCCTATGAAACAGTTTCCACCATTTACTCATATGACTACGGGGCAGACACTTAAGAACACAAAAGCAAGAGTTCTGAAGCATCATATTATAATCATAGTCACCGGATTTCTCGAGCACTTCTTTTGTACCAGACATTACTTGAAGCTCTGTATGTATAATGACTTTTAATCATCACATTTTACATATGAGAAAGTAGGCCAAGAAAGATGAAGTAACTTGGTCCCATCACTAGAAAGTTGTGAAGCCAGGATTTGAAGCTGGGCAACCTGGCCTGTGTCCTTCATCACTGTGCTTCCTTGCACTTGGCACTCTGCCATCTATCACAGAGCCATTTCTGCTTGACCACCTGATTTCCTTGGGGTCTCCAGGGAAATGCAATTGTCTCCTCAAGGACAGTCCTTCCTAGAAGACATGAAGACTTGCACTGACAGCCAGCATTAGGAAGGGCTTTAGGAAAGCTCAGTACCTATAATTTGTGATCCACAGCTTAGCATAGTTAGAATGCTGAGCAGGAAGCTTTTGTTCACACCTTTAGAGCTCATGGCTGATGAGGAGGTGGTGGGCCAAGTGAATGGACAGAGGGATGAGACAAGACAAATGTTCCAAAGAGTGAAAACTGCTGATGCAAATGCAGCTGGAGGAGAACTTCCCTGCCTGATAAGAAGGTGCAGATAATGAACGAAGAGATGTCCGTGGTGATGACAACAGCTTACACTCACTCTGGGCTAAACAGGGAGCCACAACAGTCAGCCTAGCTGACAACGTGTCAGTAATGGGATGCATGAGCCCCCCATGAATATTCGGAAACTGGTCATCAGGATGGGCTCCCAGAAATGGCCGGTGGCGGGATGAGATGGGTCCATGGACAGTACCCCTTCTTAGCCGTGTGAACTTGGGCAACTGAACCTCTCATGCCCATGCCATGGCTCCATGCTTGTCGTGTGCAATTGACAACCGCTCCCACAAAATCAAGGTTGTTATGATAATTAAAAGAGCTGATATAGGCAAGATGCATCTGCATAATGTACAACACAGCTCGACGCATGTGGGTTCCTCCTGTTGTCATTACTATGGCCGCGGTGCCACTGATGATTTTCAACCGCGGGAAGGCATCGTCTTCTTTCTGCTAGTCACTGTGGGATACCAAATGCCTTGCATCTGTCCCTGAGGGCAGTCAGAAGCCAGTTCCAGTCCTGGACCCTGGGGCAACTGTACCCGGCGCCCTGGCGAGCGAGAGCAGACGCAGCGGAAGAAGCAGCGAAAGGGGAGAAGTGCAGGGCGAAAACGGAGCGAAACGGAGACCCGGAGACGGGGGCGAGAGGGGCAGCAGGAAGGGAAATAGCTCCCGGCGGCGACGCAGAACACGCGCCCAACGCGAGCCCTCTCTGCGCTCCTTGGGCCTGGGCTCAAATTCAGGGCTGCTGAACTGTCCTCCCCAAGGCAGGTCTGGGTGTCAAAAACGCAGGAGCAGAGGGTTGCACTCTCCAGCGCCGACCGCCGCCCGCCGCTCCGCTCCCTTCCGAGCTCGCTCCCGACCCGACCCGCGATTGGCCCGCTCTGGGCTGCAGCCGATTGGCCCCCAGCAGCCGGGCTCCGGAGTTTAAAGAGGGGGCGGGGGCGCGCTGCCCAGCAGCTTCGCCGTCCCCGCCGTGCGCCCGTGGCCGACCCAGCCTCGAGCCGCCGCGCCGTCGCAGCCGAGCGCACGGCCTCCGGCGGCCCGCTGCGCCCGGAGTGTCCCGCCTCGGGCCGTCACCCACCCGCGGCTCGCGAACGCGGGAGAGGAGCTGGGCAGGCGCTGTCCAGCCCGTGGCCGGGCACAGCCGTGAGGGGTGAGGCGCGGAGACGTCCTGGCGGCCACCATGGTGGCCACGTGCCTGCAGGTGGTGGGCTTCGTCACGAGCTTCGTGGGCTGGATCGGCATCATCGTGACCACGTCCACCAACGACTGGGTGGTGACCTGCGGCTACACCATCCCCACGTGCCGCAAGCTGGACGAGCTGGGCTCCAAGGGGCTGTGGGCCGACTGCGTCATGGCCACGGGGCTCTACCACTGCAAACCGCTGGTGGACATCCTCATCCTGCCGGGTAAGTCCCCAAACCCTGCAAGCGGCTGCTCCTCCCTGGTCCTCTGGGCAGACCGGAGCGGAGGGGACTAGACGGAGTTCACAGAGACTTGTGGGAGCGCAGAGACCTTTGGGCACGCTTTTGACACCTCTAGCCCCCCGTTGTGCTAGAAGAACCAGGCGACCCTGGGCTTGTAGCCCAGAGCTTGTAGAAGAATTAGGCAGCCCTGAGCTCTCTGGGCCTCAGGTTGGTTTGTTTGTTGTTTGCTTTGGGCTTGTTGATCTAGAATTTGGAATAACAGTGGTAATTTGGCCAGCAGTAGCACTGACCAGTAGCGCTGAGAATGTAGTGAACTGAGACACGAAGTAGGAGCTCAGTTCGTGTTAATTACTGCGGCCGCCGCTCCCCCCGCCCTCCCGCCGTCTCCTGGGCTGCCCAGTCCTGGCCTTTCCCTGGGCGCCTTGCTTTCCCGTTAGATTCCGTGAGAAGTAAAGAGCAAAAGGCACACTTCCAGACGATGTGAACAGATGCAGGCTGTGCCCCGTCCTCTTGAGATGGGCGAGGCGCCCTGACCAGATTAAGGTCCTTCTAGCTCTGCCCGCCCCACCGGGAGCGCTTCCCGTCCCAGGACGTCTCGGGGCTGCCCAGTTTAGCAAACCCCAGGTCGGTTTATATCCCGGGGCCTGTCTTATCTCCCAGCCCCCCACGTCTAACCCCCGCCTCCGTGGTCCAACTCTCCAACGTGGTTCCTCTCTCCAGCTCCCTGAATTGGGAGGAGCACGCGCCCCTCGGAGGGCAGACTTCCTGCCCCCAGATACCGACAGCGGCGCCGGGGGTCGCGCACCCTCAGCCCCAGCTATGTCAGAGACTGGGGAGGGGAGGTAATAATTGACAAAGACAAGCTTTCGGTCCTCTTGGCGCTGGCCAGGGGCCACATCTTCACTTACTGCCCTGGGAAAACATTCTAGGCGACAGTTTCCATTCAGATTCAAACCACAAGCCAGTGGGGCAAATGGCGAGGTGTTGGCAGCCCCTCGGTTTTCAGCCTGCAATTTCCCTCCTGCCGGGAAGGCTTATCCCACTCTGGCCCCAACAAGGTGGCCTTCTGTGCCCTTAGCGTTTGTGGATTGTGCACATTTAAAAACTGTCCTGGATTCCTTAAGATGGGGAGAAACCGCCCCTAAAGGTGCCAATGGAGACTCCGCTCCCCCTTAAACTTTCCCCAAGTGCCTCCTATTTCCCAATCCCAGCTGTTGGAATCAACTTCTCTTTCTTCCTCACTGCCCTAGTACTTGACTTTTATCCTCTGCATATTGTATCTTGCTTTTTGTTCGCTGTGAGTCAGCTTCTCCCAGTGTGTTTTAAATTCCTTGAAGATACAGGTGGCATCCCGTTCTCTTTGCATCCTCTGGGTCTGGCATGGCGTATGGCACACAGGAGGTGCCCAGGTGCTGGTCAGACTTGCTTTACGCTATCTTTCCTTCATGTTGGACTTTCA
>NW_007156572.1:0-547 GCF_000164805.1 Carlito syrichta | reverse complement strand
CCCGCAGTCTCAATCTGCTGGGCTCTGGTCATCCTTCCACCTCAGTCTTCCAAGTAGCTGGAACTACAGGCACGCTACCATACCTGGCTAATTTTTTTATTTATTGTAGAGATGAGGTCTCGCCAAGTTTCCCAGGCATGTCTCAAACATGCGGGCTTCCACTCACCTCATCCTCCCAAGTTGCGGGATTGCAGGCTGAATCACTGAGCCTGACTTGGGTTTCTTTCTTTCTTTCTTTCTTTCTTTCTTTCTTTCTTTCTTTCTTTCTTTCTTTCTTTCTTTCTTTCCTTCCTTCCATCCTTCCTTCCTTCCTTTATTCCTTCCATCCTTCCTTCCTTCCTTCCTTCCTTCCTTCCTTCCTTCCTTCCTTCTTTCTTTCTTTCTTTCTTTCTTTCTTTCTTTCTTTCTATCTTTCTTTTCTTTCCTCACTAAGGAGACTAAGCTGCTTTCAAACTGCCCAAATCAAGATATCCTCTTGGCCTGGGCCTCCCAAACTGCTGTGATCACATGCATTCCAATTGGACAACATCCTGGTCTCCCTGCCTGG
>NW_007156571.1:0-5838 GCF_000164805.1 Carlito syrichta | reverse complement strand
CTCTCAACACGTCCGCCCACGGGGAAATTATAGTTAAACCTCATGTACCCCTCTGGGAAATAGCCTCTAATTCCTCCTACCTCTGTATCAACTCGCCACGTGCCCCCTTTAACAACACTCTTTGTTCGGCCTACACAAACCTCACAAAGGCCCACTTCCTGCCACCTGGGCTATTTTTATGGTGCAATGGCACCCTCCTCTCCCAAGCTTCAAACCTAACTCATCCCTGCATAATTGTCACGTTGGTCCCTCAGCTCTCTTTATACTCCATGACCAACCTCCAGACACTTTTAACCCCCAGGCATTCACACAAAAGGGCCGTCTTCCTCCCGGTTATGGTTGAATTGTCCCTCACATCCGCTTTCACCTCCCTCAGCCTGGGGGGAGGAGCTCTCGGCTACTCACTACGGGCAGTAGAAGACCTACAAAACAAAATTCAGATGGTGCTAGACACCACCTCAGAATCCATCGGGTCACTACAAAGACAAATAACTAGCTTAGCGCAGGTAACCCTCCAAAACCGTAGAGCCCTAGACCTCTTAACAGCCGAAAAAGGAGGCACCTGCCTCTTTCTCCAGGAAGAATGCTGCTATTATGTCAATGAATCAGGGCTCATTGAACAAAATATCAACAAACTAAACGACCTCTCCTCACAGCTTCAATGAACAAAGCCCACTCAGATTACCAGTTGGTTTCCAACCTCCCTCCTCACGTGGCTTCTTCCTATCGTTACTCCAGTCGTTCTCTTTCTTGGCCTGTGTTCTTTTCTCCCTTGCATTATAAAATTTCTTCAATCTCATTTCCAAAAAATTTCAAATCAAACCATTAACCAGTTTCTTTTACAGAGTTACAACCTCCTACCCACCGAGGACCCAGGCCTCAACAACCCAAGCCTTACTGCCTCCTAAACCTTCTCGCCCCATTTTTCATTACAGATATGGCTTTCAGGTCTTATTACCTCCAACTCAGTTTTCAGCGTTCCTTGACCATCTTCTTCGTGACAAATGGCTCCTCCCTTTCCCGTGTCCACTCGACGACTGGCCGGACCAACTTGCATTTTTCTACCTCCAGGCACCTTCCAGACTTCCACCCCAGCGAAATTTTTTCTTTCGGCGCCTTCTTATGGGGCCTCATGTGGCTGGTTCTTTCACCCACCTCACCCCGCAACGTCCTCTGCCAGCAGGAAGTAGCCAGATTGATCAACTCCGCCCCTTTATCACTTAACCAAAGAGGTGGGAATGAAAGTCAGCCAGTCACGAGGAACTCGCTCCCTCCAAAGGCTAAGCCTAGGCGTGACCCCCACCTAAAATGGCGTTCCCACCTAAGAAGGTGCCCGGACAAACTTACATGGAGGCTCGGACACGGCTCTCCGGGTTCTTCTTCCACAACAAAGCCCACCGTTCCCGTGCCCGTGAAACCCCCTGCCAATCCCAAAAATACCTCACCTGCTGACCAATAGGTAACCAACAGGTCGCTTTAAATTTCTGTAAAACCTGCCACACCCCTGACTCCATGCTGCAATCTGATTCTCAGGTTCTGTAGCCACCGTGCTCACCCCCATTAAATCTCTTGACCTTAAAGGGTGTTGAGTCTCACTGCGCGCCACCGTCTTTCAAGTTTGTCCAACATGTCACTGGTGGATGTGGATTTCCCCAGCAGAGCAAAGAACATGGGCTCCTCTTGAAACTGCTCACAGGGTACATCGAAGTGTTTTGCTGCCTCCGCAGACTGGGATGAAGTCCTACAGCCCAACGATCGAGTCACCAGGCCTCTTTCTTGTACTACAGTTCCCAGCATGCTCTGCAATGCACACCACATTCTGCTCCTCCCCCCAACTTCCGGTGCAGGGAGGCAACTTAACCTCAAAATGCTACAAGAAAAAAACATGCTTTTCTTTTTTCTCTTCTCCCCCAGCCCCGATGGATCACATCTGCTGTCATTCAAGATCAGAGGGGTGGTGAACTGTCGCCTTATCCTATCAGCGGATGCTAGTTCAGAAGATGTCCAATCAGAAAGGAGATTAAAGTGAGGTGGTGGCTTCTGGGTGCTGACCGGGCCTTTTGTTTTTTGGGCCTACGGACGTGCCGAATCATCTCGGAAACCGTGGCATGTCTTTGCTTCTTCCTTTTTCGCCCTGTGAGATGCAGGTCGGGGGAGTCAGTAAAGAAGATGCTGGGTCACCCAGAACCCAGGAGATGGTGAGTATGGGTGTGGGTGCGAGAGCGAGAGGCAGGATGGACACGGATGACCCGGTTGTGGCCGACCGTCCTCCCCCTCACTTCTGATCCTGGACCTGTGCCCGCCGGCGGCTCGGCCCCGGTCCCCTCTTCACAGGGTGGGTCTGGTTCGGTCCCCAGCGTCCTGTCTCCATGGCGACCTCGCTCTACTGGAGGCTTCTCCAGTATGTATGTGTGAGACCCAGGAGTGTCGTGGGGGGTCTGACCTGCGTGGGGGCCCCTGGGGGAAGAAGTTGTGGTTCTTGCCCCGTACCTCTCTCCTCCTACAAGGTAAACGGAGGTTCCAGCACAGTGTTAAGGGGTTCCCTTGGGCCAACAGCGGATCGTGAATCCCTAAGTCCCAGTCAGGGCTTGTAGACTGGGGTCTCTGGAGGGCCTGGTGGTAAAGGCTTGGAGAAGAGGCGGGGGAAGCCGGCCATGAGCAGGTGGCAGTGGGTGACAGCCCCACAGTCGCCTGATCTGGTATATTCAGTTGGTAATCCCTAGACCAAGTCATCAGGGTTGCTAGGATACTGGACAGGGTGAGGGAAAATGGATGGAGCCAGGGGCGCAGCACCGCTGGGGCTAGCAAGCCGGAGGTGCGCGCTTGAAACCCAGAGATCTGAGTAAATTGCAAAGAATTGCAGCACACAGGCGAGAGAAGAAAAGATTTATTTAAGAAAATTCATCCCCCACAGACAGGGTGTGGGCCTACACTCTAGGTGAATGTGGCCTTGTTGCCCCCCAGAGTCCTGGCTTAAATTCTTTTCTTGGAGATGTTGCATGTGACTGCCGTGACTTCCTTATTGACCACCTGTGGATGTCTTGAAGATCCTGTGACACAGAGACCCATTAATTTCTGTCCATATATTCATAGACTCGGGGGTGACAAGAATTCTAATTCTCCTGCACCTTCCCAAATGACATTCCTTAGGGCTAGTGGAGGGTGCACCTCCCCTTATCTCCTAGGCATTCCCAGTGAGTAGTTTCAGGGGATCCTTGGCTTCCCTGTAGATAGTGCCCAATTTATTGTAAGATCGAATCCCCACCTGCTCTCCTTCTGAGCGTTTATAACTTTTGTAATTACAGGTTTCATGACTTTTACAGTCCTTGCCCAATGCATGATGTCTTAGGTCTTGGAAATTCCCTTTACTTGGCAAACTTGATTGCCACTATAACATCCCTTAGATACATGAAAGTCTTTTTCTGAAAAGACAAAGTCGATAAAGTTAATTATACCTAAAGTGTGCATTTCTCCAAAAGCATAGGTTCTACTTTCTCATCATTGTATCAGGGTTTCAGAACAAGATAAAAATGACTTCCCACTCTCTGTCTGTCCTTTCAAGGATCATTGGCATTTTTTCACCAGGTTCAAACTTGGTTCTGCCTGGTGGGACAGCAAAAGTCAAGACAAGGAGTTGGAACAAGGGCTGTGACTTTATTTAGAGGACCATTGCAACCGAGAAGATGAGGGGTCAAGACCCCTCCTGGGTTTTGTGTACTTTTTGGCGTTTTTGTCCAGGTCAGTGGTGGGAGGGAGAGAGGGGAGAGGATTGCTTGAGCCCAGAAATGCGAGGCTAACCTGGACAACATAGCACATGCATGTAGTTATAAAAGTTGATACAATTTAGCCAAGAGTGGTCGCACATGCCTGTAGTTTCAGATTCTTGGGAGCCTGAGAAGGAAGAATCTGTTGAGCTCAGGAGGTCAAGTTGGTGATAAGCTCTGTGGAGACACTTCATGCCTGCCTGGGTTATGGAGTGATACTCAGACTCATAAAATACATGTAATTTGCTGGGCTCGGTGGCTCAGCCTGCAATACCATACTTTGGGAGACTGAGGTCAGTGGATTGCCTGAGTCCACAGGTTCGAGACCTGTGTGTATTTTTTTTTTTTTTTTGAGTTGGAGTCTCACTCTGTCACCCAGAATGGAGTGAAGTACCCGCTACTGGCCACCGCAGCCTCAACCTGTTGAACTCCAGCAATCCTTCCACCTCAGCCTTACAAGTAGCTGGAACTACAGGTGTGCCCAGCTGATTTTTGATTTATTGTAGAGATGAGGTCTTGCCAAGTTGCCCAGGTGGGTCTTGAAACCATGGGCTCAGGCAATCCACTCACCTCAGCCTCCCAAAGTGCTGGATTACAGACTGAGCCACCGAACTCGGCTCACATAATGTATTAATCAAAAATTTTGTGGCCACCTCCTGTGTTATGTGAATGACAGACATGTGCTACCACACCTGGCTAATTTTTTATTTATTTTAGAGACGAGGTCTCACCAAATTGTCTGGGCTTGCCTCAAAACCGCAGGTTCACACAATCCTCTTGCCTTGGCCTCCCAAAGTGCTAGGATTACAGCTTGAGTTATCGAGCCCAGCTTTTATTTTTTTTTAGTATGAGTCTCAGTGTTTCCCCTGGCTGTAGAGCAATGGCACACTCATGGCCACTGCCCCCTCAACCTACTAGTGAACCTACCAATTCTGCCTTCCAAGTAGCTGGAACCACAAGTGTGCACCACCATGTTTCACCATTTTTTTTATTTATTGGAGAGATGAGGGCTCACCAAGTTGATGCAGGTATTTTGGAAACTATATGCTCAGGAAATCCTGTCATCTCCTCCTCTCAATGTGCTGGGATCATGGACGTGAGCCACCGCACCTGTCCTGAAAGATTGTTAGTGTTTATTATTATGGAGTTGTCCTAGTCTTACATATTATGAGGTTTTTTTAAGATATGCCAAAATTTGGAAAGGTTGCCAAATTGGTCTACAATAAAATGTCTGAATGCTACCTAAATGCAGCCTATGGGAAATTTATCTATGTCTTACTTGTGTTAGCTACCCTGCCTTATTTTGAAACTTCCTGGTTACATTCGCTGTTGTTTTAGTCAAAGATTTGTCTTCTTCCAAGATAAAAATGTATAGGAAATACATTTAAGTTGATTAGGTGAGTGGTTTCTTTGCATTTTCCATACATTGCTCGTATTGAGGGGAAAAGACAGAAATGATTCCTGTCCTCTGTGAAAGTGTAAACTGTGGTGAGGTGGACCATTGTCATGGGAATAATGAAAGATTGCAACAAAGGAGAAAGTAAAAAGAAGCAAATTTTAATAACCACCTTTCACACATTGAAAAGGGTGCAGATAGAGAAAATTGAGGTGTGGAATGGCCAAGAATTGGGATTTTTAAAGGTCTTTGGGAAAAGGGGTTTAAGCCTACAGGACTGTCCAGGGCCATGGGTCTTTGATGTAGACTGTAGCCACATGAGTTTTATATTTTGCTGGTTGCCAGACATTAGCATCTCATGCCCTCAGGTGATGGGCTACACAGGAGGAGTCAAGGGAAAGGGGTTTTCCAACAAGAGACTTGTGAGTTGCTTGAAATCCACAAACTTCTTGATCAAAAAGTGGTCTTACTAGAATTTCTATGGCCTCAGCCAGCGAAGAGGTGACCTTTGATTCCCCCTTAACAAGGAACCTGAAAGTTTCCTAGAGATTAGTATGTAAACCTTGATTTGAAAGGTTGGGTTGTTGGTTTGCTCTGGTTTTACATCTGATGGAGATTTATTGAGGGGAATGAGGTAGACTGCCTCTTGGCCTGCAAAAAAATGTAATCTTAAAATGT
>NW_007156570.1:0-5154 GCF_000164805.1 Carlito syrichta | reverse complement strand
CGGTTTCCAACCTCCCTCCTCACGTGGCTTCTTCCTATCGTTACTCCAGTCGTTCTCTTTCTTGGCCTGTGTTCTTTTCTCCCTTGCATTATAAAATTTCTTCAATCTCATTTCCAAAAAATTTCAAATCAAACCATTAACCAGTTTCTTTTACAGAGTTACAACCTCCTACCCACCGAGGACCCAGGCCTCAACAACCCAAGCCTTACTGCCTCCTAAACCTTCTCGCCCCATTTTTCATTACAGATATGGCTTTCAGGTCTTATTACCTCCAACTCAGGTTTTCAGCGTTCCTTGACCATCTTCTTCGTGACAAATGGCTCCTCCCTTTCCCGTGTCCACTCGACGACTGGCCGGACCAACTTGCATTCTTCTACTTCCAGGGCACCTTCCAAGACTTCCACCCCAGCGAAATTTTTTCTTTCGGTGCCTTCTTATGGGGCCTCATGTGGCTGGTTCTTTCACCCACCTCACCCCGCAACGTCCTCTGCCAGCAGGAAGTAGCCAGATTGATCAACTCCGCCCCTTTATCACTTAACCAAAGAGGTGGGAATGAAAGCCAGCCAGTCACGAGGAACTCGCTCCCTCCAAAGGCTAAGCCTAGGCGTGACCCCCACCTAAAATGGCGTTCCCACCTAAGAAGGTGCCCGGACAAACTTACATGGAGGCTCGGACACGGCTCTCCGGGTTCTTCTTCCACAACAAAGCCCACCGTTCCCGTGCCCGTGAAACCCCCTGCCAATCCCAAAAATACCTCACCTGCTGACCAATAGGTAACCAACAGGTCGCTTTAAATTTCTGTAAAACCTGCCACACCCCTGACTCCATGCTGCAATCTGATTCTCAGGTTCTGTAGCCACCGTGCTCACCCCCATTAAATCTCTTGACCTTAAAGGGTGTTGAGTCTCACTGCGCGCCACCGTCTTTCAAGTTTGTCCAACATGTCACTGGTGGATGTGGATTTCCCCAGCAGAGCAAAGAACATGGGCTCCTCTTGAAACTGCTCACAGGGTACATCGAAGTGTTTTGCTGCCTCCGCAGACTGGGATGAAGTCCTACAGCCCAACGATCGAGTCACCAGGCCTCTTTCTTGTACTACAGTTCCCAGCATGCTCTGCAATGCACACCACATTCTGCTCCTCCCCCCAACTTCCGGTGCAGGGAGGCAACTTAACCTCAAAATGCTACAAGAAAAAAACATGCTTTTCTTTTTTCTCTTCTCCCCCAGCCCCGATGGATCACATCTGCTGTCATTCAAGATCAGAGGGGTGGTGAACTGTCGCCTTATCCTATCAGCGGATGCTAGTTCAGAAGATGTCCAATCAGAAAGGAGATTAAAGTGAGGTGGTGGCTTCTGGGTGCTGACCGGGCCTTTTGTTTTTTGGGCCTACGGACGTGCCGAATCATCTCGGAAACCGTGGCATGTCTTTGCTTCTTCCTTTTTCGCCCTGTGAGATGCAGGTCGGGGGAGTCAGTAAAGAAGATGCTGGGTCACCCAGAACCCAGGAGATGGTGAGTATGGGTGTGGGTGCGAGAGCGAGAGGCAGGATGGACACGGATGACCCGGTTGTGGCCGACCGTCCTCCCCCTCACTTCTGATCCTGGACCTGTGCCCGCCGGCGGCTCGGCCCCGGTCCCCTCTTCACAGGGTGGGTCTGGTTCGGTCCCCAGCGTCCTGTCTCCATGGCGACCTCGCTCTACTGGAGGCTTCTCCAGTATGTATGTGTGAGACCCAGGAGTGTCGTGGGGGGTCTGACCTGCGTGGGGGCCCCTGGGGGAAGAAGTTGTGGTTCTTGCCCCGTACCTCTCTCCTCCTACAAGGTAAACGGAGGTTCCAGCACAGTGTTAAGGGGTTCCCTTGGGCCAACAGCGGATCGTGAATCCCTAAGTCCCAGTCAGGGCTTGTAGACTGGGGTCTCTGGAGGGCCTGGTGGTAAAGGCTTGAAGAAGAGGCGGGGGAAGCCGGCCATGAGCAGGTGGCAGTGGATGACAGCCCCACAGTCGCCTGATCTGGTATATTCAGTTGGTAATCCCTAGACCAAGTCATCAGGGTTGCTAGGATACTGGACAGGGTGAGGGAAAATGGATGGAGCCAGGGGCGCAGCACCGCCGGGGCTGGCAAGCCGGAGGTGCGCGCTTGAAACCCAGAGATCTGAGTAAATTGCAAAGAATTGCAACACACAGGCGAGAGAAGAAAAGATTTATTTAAGAAAATTCACCCCCCACAGACAGGGTGTGGGCCTACACTCTAGGTGAATGTGGCCTTGTTGCCCCCCAGAGTCCTGGCTTAAATTCTTTTCTTGGAGATGTTGCATGTGACTGCCGTGACTTCCTTATTGACCACCTGTGGATGTCTTGAAGATCCTGTGACACAGAGACCCATTAATTTCTGTCCATATATTCATAGACTCGGGGGTGACAAGAATTCTAATTCTCCTGCACTTTCCCAAATGACATTCTTTAGGGCTAGTGGAGGGTGCACCTCCCCTTTATCTCCTAGGCATTCCCAGTGAGTAGTTTCAGGGGATCCTTGGCTTCCCTGTAGATAGTGCCCAATTTATTGTAAGATCGAATCCCCACCTGCTCTCCTTCTGAGCGTTTATAACTTTTGTAATTACAGGTTTCATGACTTTTACAGTCCTTGCCCAATGCATGATGTCTTAGGTCTTGGAAATTCCCTTTACTCTAGGCAAACTTGATTGCCACTATAACATCCCTTAGATACATGAAAGTCTTTTTCTGAAAAGGCAAAGTCGATAAAGTTAATTATACCTAAAGTGTGCATTTCTCCAAAAGCATAGGTTCTACTTTCTCATCATTGTATCAGGGTTTCAGAACAAGATAAAAATGACTTCCCACTCTCTGTCTGTCCTTTCAAGGATCATTGGCATTTTTTCACCAGGTTCAAACTTGGTTCTGCCTGGTGGGACAGCAAAAGTCAAGACAAGGAGTTGGAACAAGGGCTGTGACTTTATTTAGAGGACCATTGCAACCGAGAAGATGAGGGGTCAAGACCCCTCCTGGGTTTTGTGTACTTTTTGGGGTTTTTGTCCAGGTCAGTGGTGGGAGGGAGAGAGGGGAGAGGATTGCTTGAGCCCAGAAATGCGAGGCTAACCTGGACAACATAGCACATGCATGTAGTTATAAAAGTTGATACAATTTAGCCAAGAGTGGTCGCACATGCCTGTAGTTTCAGATTCTTGGGAGCCTGAGAAGGAAGAATCTGTTGAGCTCAGGAGGTCAAGTTGGTGATAAGCTCTGTGGAGACACTTCACGCCTGCCTGGGTTATGGAGTGATACTCAGACTCATAAAATACATGTAATTTGCTGGGCTCGGTGGCTCAGCCTGCAATACCATACTTTGGGAGACTGAGGTCAGTGGATTGCCTGAGTCCACAGGTTCGAGACCTGTGTGTATTTTTTTTTTTTTTTTGAGTTGGAGTCTCACTCTGTCACCCAGAATGGAGTGAAGTACCCGCTACTGGCCACCGCAGCCTCAACCTGTTGAACTCCAGCGATCCTTCCACCTCAGCCTTACAAGTAGCTGAAACTACAGGTGTGCCCAGCTGATTTTTGATTTATTGTAGAGATGAGGTCTTGCCAAGTTGCCCAGGCGGGTCTTGAAACCGCGGGCTCAGGCAATCCACTCACCTCAGCCTCCCAAAGTGCTGGATTACAGACTGAGCCACCGAACTCGGCTCATAATGTATTAATCAAAAATTTTGTGGCCACCTCCTGTGTTATGTGAATGACAGACATGTGCTACCACACCTGGCTAATTTTTTATTTATTGTAGAGACTAGGTCTCACTCAAATTGTCTGGGCTTGCCTCAAAACCGCAGGTTCACACAATCCTCTTGCCTTGGCCTCCCAAAGTGCTGGGATTACAGCTTGAGTTATCGAGCCCAGCTTTTATTTTTTTTTAGTATGAGTCTCACTGTTTCCCCTGGCTGTAGAGCAATGGCACACTCATGGCCACTGCCCCCTCAACCTACTAGTGAACCTACCACTTCTGCCTTCCAAGTAGCTGGAACCACAAGTGTGCACCAGCATGTTTCACCATTTTTTTTATTTATTGGAGAGATGAGGGCTCACCAAGTTGCTGCAGCTATTTTGGAAACTATATGCTCAGGAAATCCTGTCATCTCCTCCTCTCAATGTGCTGGGATCATGGACGTGAGCCACCGCACCTGTCCTGAAAGATTGTTAGTGTTTATTATTATGGAGTTGTCCTAGTCTTACATATTATGAGGTTTTTTTAAGATATGCCAAAATTTGGAAAGGTTGCCAAATTGGTCTACAATAAAATGTCTGAATGCTACCTAAATGCAGCCTATGGGAAATTTATCTATGTCTTACTTGTGTTAGCTACCCTGCCTTATTTTGAAACTTCCTGGTTACATTCGCTGTTGTTTTAGTCAAAGATTTGTCTTCTTCCAAGATAAAAATGTATAGGAAATACATTTAAGTTGATTAGGTGAGTGGTTTCTTTGCATTTTCCATACATTGCTCGTATTGAGGGGAAAAGACAGAAATGATTCCTGTCCTCTGTGAAAGTGTAAACTGTGGTGAGGTGGACCATTGTCATGGGAATAATGAAAGATTGCAACAAAGGAGAAAGTAAAAAGAAGCAAATTTTAATAACCACCTTTCACACATTGAAAAGGGTGCAGATAGAGAAAATTGAGGTGTGGAATGGCCAAGAATTGGGATTTTTAAAGGTCTTTGGGAAAAGGGGTTTAAGCCTACAGGACTGTCCAGGGCCATGGGTCTTTGATGTAGACTGTAGCCACATGAGTTTTATATTTTGCTGGTTGCCAGACATTAGCATCTCATGCCCTCAGGTGATGGGCTACACAGGAGGAGTCAAGGGAAAGGGGTTTTCCAACAAGAGACTTGTGAGTTGCTTGAAATCCACAAACTTCTTGATCAAAAAGTGGTCTTACTAGAATTTCTATGGCCTCAGCCAGCGAAGAGGTGACCTTTGATTCCCCCTTAACAAGGAACCTGAAAGTTTCCTAGAGATTAGTATGTAAACCTTGATTTGAAAGGTTGGGTTGTTGGTTTGCTCTGGTTTTACATCTGATGGAGATTTATTGAGGGGAATGAGGTAGACTGCCTCTTGGCCTGCAAAAAAATGTAATCTTAAAATGT
>NW_007156569.1:0-305 GCF_000164805.1 Carlito syrichta | reverse complement strand
CCTGCCACACCCCGGCCTCCATGCTGCAATCTGATTCTCAGGTTCTGTAGCCACCGCGCTCACCCCCATTAAATCTCTTGACCTTAAAGGGTGTTGTGTTTCACTGCGCGCCACCGTCTTTCATTGGTGCCTGTGACCCGGTCAGGGATTCTCTCGCCCCAAGGCAGGACCCCGACCCGGCGCCGGTGGGACTCACCCCTTAAGGCCTTCGCCCATTCTCCTGAACGCCAACGCTACATCCACCACCGGCCTTCGGATTGGTAAGTGTCCCCACACTGAAAACCTAAAACCTTGCCTGGGACAAC
>NW_007156568.1:0-1816 GCF_000164805.1 Carlito syrichta | reverse complement strand
CAGGACTCCCATTACCAGATCCTACTTCAAAAACCTGATTCATGGTTACATCTTAGGAAGACGGCCTGTAGTTTCTGGGATTGATGACTTATATAAGGAAGATTCGTTATAGTTCCTTAGCAATATTACGTGTAGTTTCTTGTATAAGCTGCATTACCCAGCTTCCTGCTTCACTCTGCAGGATGCTGAAACAGTTCCTGGTCACCGAGAATACCAGTTTTCTCGATATATGTGAAAGACGTTCATATTTTTCTTTGGGAACTGGAATCCAAGATTCCTGGTTCCCCTTCAGATGACCTTCCCAAAATGTGGAATATTCCAAACCCCAAATCCCAATTCCTACATGCCCACCCACAAGAATTTTCTGTACTTTGATGTCACATGAATCGAGGTATTTTGTACCAATATACCTTTTGATTCTGGGAATATGATTATGGTCGTAGCTGGTCCCAGGAAACAAAAGGATTTCTAGGGCTAAATCCTTAATTTCAACTAACATGAGAATAAGAAAGATCCTGAGGATCTATAATGACAGATTTAGTGTATGCATGGAGTATGTTGCTCTGAAAATGTAACGACCTATAAGCCCAGATTGCTGATTAAACTTTATCAATAGTTCCTGTATATTCCTGTAAATGTGAAAGCCTAGAACCGGATTACCTTTTAATTCTCAGTAAGATGCCCTGATTTTTTCTGTCGATTTGGATTCCAAATACAGTATATCAAAAAACAGGCGCCCAGAAGTTTCCTAGGTTCGTGCATTCCATGATTCCTGGTTACCATTAAAAGTACGTAGTAAACATTTGGCAAGTGCAAAAACCATGTCCTGTCTCAAAATAAAAAGAGACACGGAAAACAAAATATTACAGGGTTCACCTTAAGACCAGAGTTACATCCAAATATGACAAGAAGATTGTTTTTGTCCTGGAATCTGGCCTTATTTGTTTTGAGGAATCTAACGGACTTGGAGTGCCCAATACCATTTACAACTTTTAAGAGGACTAGAATGTTGCTGGAGTCCTGAAATGACCGATTCATAATATCCGAGTGCTAAATTGCTCTGAAATATTTGGGGAGCTCGAAGATCTGTTTCTTGTTCGTCCCGTAGCAGACAACCTGGGAATTTTTTTAATTGAGGACTCGTACAACAATAATTCTTTATTCGTACATAGTTGGAGGCCACGTAGTGTCCTGTATGTGAGGACTCTGTTTCCCTTGATTCTTGTTTCAAAACCCTGATTCTTGTTTAACCCTTAGTTAGAAGTCATGTAGACTTTTTGATAGAGGAACCGTGGAAAACAGATTTCTTTTCTTTCATTAGTGAGAGGTAATGTAGTTTCCTGTGTTTGAGGATTTCTATTACCCACATTCATGCCTCGAATCCCTGATTCTTCTTTAGCCATCAGCAAGATGCCCTGTAGATTTTCAGGACTGAGGACTCGTATAACTCAGATTACTTATTTTTAGCAACAGCTGTGCACTTACCTGTTTATGAGTACTCCTGTTCTCAGATACATGCGTCGAAAGCTTGATTCTTGTTTAGATCTTAGGAAGACGCCGTATACTTTTTTGGAGATTGAGAATACATGTAACCCACATTCCTTATACTTTGGAAGAAAATGTCAGTGCATTTGCCTGTATATGAGTCTTTCATTTCCCTAGTTTACCTTACAAAAACCCAAATTCGTGTTTAGCCCTTAGCAAGAAACCCTGAATTTTTATTTGGATGGAGGACACGTGTAAACCAGATTCCTTATTCTCCTTTAGCAATAGACAGTGCAGTTTCCTGTATATGAGGACTCCCATTATCCAGATT
>NW_007156567.1:0-919 GCF_000164805.1 Carlito syrichta | reverse complement strand
CCTAGCCAGCTGACATAACTACCTGATTTAACTTGCTAGGTACATAGCTAGCTATCATATTAGTTAGTTTACTTAACTTGGTGACTTAACTAGCTAGTTCACTGACATATCTGGCTGACTTCAGTAGCTGAAATATCTAGCGAGTCAGATGGTTGCCTATCTGACTTAAGTAGTTTTTTTAACAAACTAGTCAGCTGGCTTGACAACTGACATAAAGTGCTGACTTAACTAGCTTCCCACCTGATTAGCCAGCTAAGTAAACTAGCTGATTAAACTAGCTGGCAATCTGGAGATCCAGCTGACTAAATTGCCTAGTTACCTAGCTCACCAGTAGACTAGCCAGCTGTCTTAACTAGTTGACTTAATGAAGTAGTCAGCTGGCTAGCCATCAAGCTTAACTATCTACCTAGCTAGATAGCTGGATAGCAAGCTGACAACTAGCTGGTATAACTAAATAGCCTAATAAATAGCCAACTGACTTAACTAGCTACCTACCTACACAGCCTGCAGGCTTGCCAGTTGACTTAAATACCTAACTACTTAGCTAACCAGTGGGTCAGTGCACTGACTTAATTAGGGGACTTAATTAGCTACACAGTTGACTAGACAGGGGACTTAACTAGATAACTACCCTTATAGGCAGCTGGCTAACGAGCTGATTTAACTAACTTAACTAGTTAGCCAGCTGATTTACTAGCTGACTTAACTAGCTAACTACCTAGTTCTCCAGCTGAGTTAACGAGCTGATTTAACTAAATAGCTACCTATCTAGCAAATTGGCTGGTCAGCTGACTTAACTATCTGACTTAATTTGCTAGCCAACTGGATAGCCAGCTGAATTAACCAGCTAGCAAGCTGGCACAAGTAGCCAACTTAACTAGTTAGCTAGCTGGCTACCCAAGCTGGCTATTTAAGCTGG
>NW_007156566.1:0-836 GCF_000164805.1 Carlito syrichta | reverse complement strand
TTAACTAGTTAGCTAGCTGGCTACCCAAGCTGGCTATTTAAGCTGGCTGGCTAGCCAGGTGGCCATTCCATTAGCTAGCTAGCCTGCTGCCTAGTCAGCTAGACAGCTAGGTAGCTAGCTAGTTAAGAAACCTGGGTAGCCGTCTAGCCAACAAGGTAGCTAACTAGTTAAGTCAGTTGGCTGGTCAGGTAGTCAGCCAGCTAGCTAGTCAGCCAGTTAAGTCAGCTAGCTAGCCAGCTATCTAGTTAAGTCAGCTAGCAAATCAGTTAGCTATTCAGCTAACTAGTTAAGTCAGCTAGCTAGTCAGGTTACTTGTCAAATAGCTAGTTAAGTCAGCTAGTTAGTCAGCTAGATAATTAAGTCAGTTAGACAGCAAACTAGCCAGTTAGCTACCTAGTTAAGTCAACTTTCTAGACAGCTAGATAGCTTGTTTGCTAGCTACTTATATCAGCTAGATAGCCAGCTAGCTAGTCAGCTAGCAAGTTAAATCAGCTAGCAAACCAGCTAGTTACTTGGTTAACTAGTCAGCTAGCAACTCAACTACCTGGTCAGTTAACTAGTGGGCTCACTCGCTTTCCATCAGGTCAGCTAAATATTCGGCTCACTTGCCTGCCAACCGGTCAGCAAACTAGTTGGCTTGCTCATCAGTCAACAGGTCAACTAACTTGTCCACTCTCTCGCAGGCCAACAGGTCAGCAAACTGGTCGGCTTGCTCGCCAGTTGACTAGTAAATTCAGCTCACAGGTCGGCTCACTCACTGGCCGAATAGTTAAAGTAGCTCATGCGTCGGCTCACTCACCAGCTGACGTGTTAAGCAGGCTCATTGGTCAGCTCAC
>NW_007156565.1:0-349 GCF_000164805.1 Carlito syrichta | reverse complement strand
AACTGGTCGGCTTGCTCGCCAGTTGACTAGTAAATTCAGCTCACAGGTCGGCTCACTCACTGGCCGAATAGTTAAAGTAGCTCATGCGTCGGCTCACTCACCAGCTGACGTGTTAAGCAGGCTCATTGGTCAGCTCACTCACCGGCCGACTAGTTAAGTCTGACCAGTCGGCTCACTCTCCAGCAGACTAAATTCAGCTGACCAGTCATCACCCACTCTGTCCGACTAGTTAAGTCAGTTGACCATTCTATTCTCCTACCGACCGAGTAGTTAAGACAGCTGACCAAGTAGCTCACTCGCGGGTGAACTAGTTAATTCAGCTACCAGTCGGCTCACTCTCCAGTCGACT
>NW_007156564.1:0-576 GCF_000164805.1 Carlito syrichta | reverse complement strand
GCGAGGTAGCTAGCTGGTTAAGTATGCTAGTTAAGTCAGCTTGCTATCTAGTTAAGTCAGTGATTTAAGTCAGCTGGTTAGCCAGTTGCCTAGCTTGGAAGCTAGCTAGTTAATTCAGCTGGCTAGCTATTTAGCTAGCTAGTTAAGTAACCTAGTTAAGTCAGCTCACTAGCCAGCTGGTTAGCTATGGACCTGGGTAGTTAAGTCAGCTGGTAAGCCAGCAGGCTACATAAGTACCTAGCTAGTTAAGACAGCTGGATATCGAGCCGGCTAGCTAGGTAGTTAGGAAGTTAGGTCAGACTGCTAGACAGTTGGCTAGCTATTTAAGTCACCTAGTTAACTCAGCTGCCTAGACACCTGGCTAACTAGGTTTCTAGATAGTTACCTCAGATGTCTAGCCTGCTGGCTAGATAGTTGAGTCACCTAGTTAAGTAAGCTGACTAGCCAGCTAGCTAGCAAGATAGCTTGTTACATAAATCAACTGGCTGGACACCTGGCTAGCTAGTTAAGACACCTAGTTAAGTCAGCTGGCTAGCAAACTGACTTGCTATATAGCAAGCTAGTTAATTCAGCTGA
>NW_007156563.1:0-339 GCF_000164805.1 Carlito syrichta | reverse complement strand
ATTCCATTCCACTCAACTCCACTCCATTCCCCTCCAGTCCATTCCATTTCTCTCCATTCCATTGCATTCCAGTCTATTCTATTCCCAACCTCTCCATTCCATTACATTGTATTCCCTTCGTTCCATTCCATCTATTCCCTTCCATTGCTTTCCTTTCCATTCTTCTCCATTGTATTCCATTACACTCCACTACGATCCATTCAATTCCTACACATTCCATTTCAATGCCTGACTCACCATTCCATTCCATTCCTTTCTATTTCATTCCATTCCATTCCATTCCGTTCTTTTCCATTCCATTCTATTCCATTTCTCTCCATTCCATTCCATTCCTTTCTA
>NW_007156562.1:0-9275 GCF_000164805.1 Carlito syrichta | reverse complement strand
TAAAGACAGCTATGTTCTCTGACAATAAAGATATACCCACAGTGAAAACCTACAACCTTTCTACACACTTCAAAATTTCATCCCTGCTCATCAGCTCAGAGCAGATGACCTAACCCTCTACTTAACTGATAAAATGAGGACACCATTAGGAATGTACTCCCTTTACCTCCCTTCCACCCAACTCAAAGTGATCCCTATCAGATCCTTATTCTATTAGGTATCCTCATCCTCCCTCTTGCTCTCTCTTTCACTATTCCTGACCTTTTCCTTCAGTCTACCAGGTAAAGAGTACAAAATTTAGAGACAAAAGACCTGGGTTCAAATGCAGACTCTGTCAATTACTTGCTCCGTGATCTTGGGAAAGTTACTTAACCTCTTTGTGCCTCAATTCTCCCATCTATAAAGCAAGGTGAAAATAGTACCTTTCCCATTGGCTGATGACAAACTCAGGATAATGCTTCCTATTTAGTAAGTGCTAAACAAATGTTACTTATTATTATTCCCATGCTAAAGTGCAATGTCTACCTGGTTTGGGTTTCCCAAGGGTAGACCTTGATTAAAGAATTCAAGTGCACTAGTGGTTTTGAGAGGTGATCTTAGGAAATCAGAAGTGAAATGGGGAAGGGAAGGAAGTAAAGAAAGGGTGCATTATAAGGCAGTTACACTGATAGGCAACCAGAGCTTGATCCTAGTGAAGAACTATAGATGGTATAGAACATGGTTGAGAATTATCCCAAATGCAGATAAGACTAAAGTATTTAACTAACAACTCTCCATTCATTATTGGTTAAAAGCTTCTCTGAAGGCTGAATGGCCCTGCTCAGAGAGCAAGATAGACAGTTATAAATGTTTGCAGTAGAGAATATGAAGATAAAAGGCATGGAGATATGGCTAGGACATATGAACATCTACTACAGGTCTCTTATTAAAAAGATAAATTAATTATTTGTCTCCTTTCTCAAGCTACCACTTTCCTTATTTCCCTTTAAACTAATTTCTAAATACTCTACTACTATCTCTATCTTCACTTCCCCACTGAAATTTGACTTCTGCCTGCTTTTTGGAAAAAGGAAGTGGAAGTGAGTGGGTGTTAGTTCATTATATAATCTCTTAATGTCAACTTCAAGGCCCATCTCAGACTTCTATTTCTCTGGCCTATAGGAAAAGAGACACTGTGAGTGACAGTACATTCATGAGGAGCCTTTGAATATACTGAACATAATATATCTGAGACAGGACTGAGAGAACCCTTGCAGTAGACTATACAAAATGTAGGACAGAGCTTAAAGGGAGAGTTTTTACTGACAAACCAAAGATCAGGAGGGAAGTCAAATGCATACCTGAAATCACATGACTCAGTGAGATAACCAAAGAAAAAAATTTACAGAGACTACCAAGAATGGACTCTTGAGAGACTCCCTCCTCCTCCCTTCCTTTCTGGATGAAAGCCATTATTATATTTATACTTGAGACCTAATCACCTGTTGTACCCATCATTACTTCTTCAACCTTCTATTAAAAAAAAAAAAAACCCAGGTGGGCTCGGTGGCTTAGCCTGTAATCCTGTGCCTTTGGGAGGCTGAGGTGAGTGGATTGCCTGGGCCCGTGGGTTCGAGACCCACCTGGGCAGCAAGACCTCATCTCTACAATAAATTTTTTAAAAAATCAGCCGGGTGTGGTAGTGCATGCCTGTAATTCCGGCTACTTGGAAGGCTGAGGCAGAAGGATCACTGGAGCCCAGCAAGTCAAAGCTGCAGTGGATGGGAGCGGCCACTGCACTCCAGTCTGGGCGACAGAGTGAGACTCCAACTCAAAAAACAAAAACAAAACAAAAAAACTCTCAAATCTAATCCACCTATACTCATTGCCTATTTTTCAGTGTTTATTTTCACTTGTCAGAACTACTGTAATTGCTTCTTTAAAGGCAGTGTTGATTTCGGTATATACTCCTTTCATTCATCCTCTACAGTGTTATTAGAGATATGAGATATCTTTACAAAGTTTAACCCTGTCATTACACTGATTACAAGCCTATGATTCTTCCATACAGTTTTCAAATAAAGCAATACGTGGAACATAACCAATCTTTTTTTTTTTAAGAGTCAGGGTTTCACTCTGTCACCCAGACTGGAGTACAGTAGCACAATAATGGTTCACTGCAGCCTCAACCTCCTAGGCTCAAGCAACCCTCCCATCTCAGCCACCCGAGAAGCTGAGACCGCAGGCCCATGTCATCACATCTGGCTAAATTTTTTTTATTTCTTATAAAGACGAGATCTCACTTTTGTTGCTGGGGTGGTCTCAAACTCCTGGCCTCAAGTGATCCTCCTACCCCTCCTCCCAAAGCACTGGGATTACAGTTGTGCGTCACTGCACCCGACCATCTAACATATCTTTCTAGTCCCATTCCCTATTTTTTCAGTCTCATCACCCAGCTCCCCACACTTTAGTTATTTCCAACATTTGTGTTTTGCATTGCTCTGATTTTTACCCTGAATTCACAATGCAGCATCAGCAACTATCACCATCAATCCAGGGATCTACAAACTATGGTCTGCACGCCAAATCTAGCCTGCCATCTATTTTTGTAAATGGTTGCTTTTGAACTAAAAGAACAGAGCTGAATAGCAGCAGCAGAGATGATGAACTTCAAAGCCTAACCTACTATCTGGTCATATACACATGTCATATTCACATGTCACATACATGTATGCCATATGCATGAATGCCACATGCATATGACCATATACACATATTATATCAACAGTATCATATGTGTATAATTGGATCCCCAAGAAGACATAAGAGAGAGATTGGTTCTAAAATAATATTTGAGGAAATAAAGGCCAAAATTTGCTAAGTTAAATAAAAATTAGTATCACACAGATCTAAGAAGCTCCATGAACACCAAGCAGAATAAATACACACACATACACACAAAAGATTTAAATATAATATAATCAAACTGATACAAATGAAACATAAAGAAAAAATCTTAAAAGGAACAGAAAAGAGAGTTCTGGTACCAGTGTATTGGCATAAGCTCAGATACAGTCCATCTTCATCACTGCTTACAATTGAACATTTCAGACAAAATACAAAAAAAAGGGGGGGGGAGTACTTGAGGACACTGAAAAACAACAAACAAAAGCAAATTGTGTAGGGGAGTCAAGACTTGGAAAAGCAACCCAAAGAAGAGTGAATTTCCCATTTTGGTTATTTTTTCTCCTTTCACTAACAGCTTTGCCTGAAGGCCAGGAAGCACTCACTGCACTACAAGTTAAGATTGTATCTTTCTAGTCAGAACTCAGAAAAGAAAAAAGGCTTTTGCATGCTGCAGAATGTTGAGAAAATCCTGAAAAGGAGTAAGATACAAAAAGGGATCCCCTAATCCTGTCTAAAACTCTGCCACAAGTCCTGGGTTAACTCTGTGGCTGTACAGATTTGAGACAGACCCACATTGGAATAGCAAAGTCTTTGAGAATTGTCATCTGCACCTAAATGAATTGATAGTCTGCAAAAAGAGAAAGCATTAAGAGCAAAATAAAAAACAACATTCTCCAGAGAATTATAATAAACTCCAGAGTTTACAAAACATAACATTCACAATATCTAAGATAACAATCCAAAATTCTAACAATGAAAAAATTAAGAAAAATCTGATCAATTTCAAGAGAAGAAATCTTAGGAAGATAATTACAACAGACTTATTACCTGAAAGGAAATAACGTTCAAATTACAAAAGACTTCCTTTCATCAGATATCACAGAGATGAATAGAAAGTGGAACAAGACATCATCAAACGCTGAAAAGAAACAAGTAATCTACTCACAATTTTGTATCCACCTAAAATACCCTTTAGAAATGAAAGCAGGCTGGGCTTGGTGGCTCAGCCTGTAATCCCCGCACTTTGGGAGGCTGAGGCGAATGGATTGCCTGAGCCCACAGGTTCGAGACCCATCTGGGCAACTTGACAAGACTTCATTTCTACAATAAATCAAAAATTAACTGGGCGTGGTAGCACACCTGTAGTTCCAGCTACTTGGAACTCTAAGGTGGAAGGATCACTAGAGTCCAGCCAGTCTGGGCCACAGAGTAAGATTCCAACTCAAAAAAAAAAAGAAAGAAAGAAATGAAAGCAAATAATAATATTTGCAGATAAAGAAAAACAGAGAGAGTGTGTTCCCAGCAGACCATTCTACAAGAAATGCTAAAGCATTAAAATTACTGAAGAGAAATGATGCATCATCAGGAATAAAGAAAGAGCAACAGAAATAATGAATATGTAGGTAAACACAAAATACTACACTTCTCCTTTAAGTGCTTTAAAATAGCAAGACCTCATCTCTACAAAGATACTTAAAAATTAGCCACGACTGACAGGGTATGCCTATAATCCCAGCTTCTTGGAAGACTGATGCGGAAGGATCACCTGAGCCCTGGAGGTCGAGGCCATGGTGAGTTGTGATCATGCCATTGCAAAAGCCTAGGCAAAAGAATGAAAGGCTGAATCAAAAAAAATTATATTTTAATAACTCATTCTCTATCAACAACTGATAGAACAAGACAAAAATAAATATAGACATAAAGTATTCATACAACACATTCATCCAACTTTAGACATTTGTAGAATTCTGCATCCAAAGATGGCAGAACACATTCTTTTCTTGTGCATATGGTACAATCACCAAGAAAGAACATATCCTGGGTAATAAAACATATTTAAATAAATGACAAAAGATCAAAATCATACAAAGTATGCATTAAAGAGCAATGATATGTATAAGAAAGCACCAAATATCTGAAAGTTAAATAAAATATTCTAAACAATGCATGGGTTAAAGATAAAAATCACAAAAAAATGGAAAATATTTTGAAATGACAAATACACAACAATCAACATGTGTGGTATGTATTTTAAGCAATGCTTGGATGAAAATTCACAGCTTTAAATACTTATATTAGAAGAGAAGAAAACTCTAAAGTCAATGACCATTGATTAACTTTAAGAAACTAGAACAAAGAGCAACGTAAAGTAAAATAGAAAAAAGTAAATTACAATGATAAAAGAAAAGTCAATAAAACAGAAAACAGATCAAGAACAGAAAAAATTAACAAAGCCAAAAGATGGTTCTTTGAACTTATAAGGAAAATTGACAAATTGCTAGCTAGATATGAACAGGGAAAAAAGAAAAAAACCAATATGAGGAATGAAAAAGAGATTGTCAGAAATGAAGGAAAGGCCATCACTACAAACCCCATAGATATTAAAATGATAATAAAAAATACTATGAACAACACTATGTCCACAAATTTGACAGCCTAGATGAAATGAATGAACTCTGAAAGAAACAATATGCCAAAACTCACACAAGCAAAAATAGACAATCTGAATTGGCCTAAACCTATTTAAAAACCTGAATCAGTGATTAACAATCTTTCAAAACAGAAAGCTCACAAAGTTCACTGGTAAATTCTATTGAACATTTAAGGAAAAAATTATACCAATTCTTTACGATCTCTCTCACAGGAAAGAAACAAAGGGAATACCTCCCTCTCATTCTGTGAGGCCAACATTACTCTAATACCAAAACCAGACAAAGACATTACAAGAAAACTATAAACCAGTACCTCTCATAAACATTGATGCAAAAAAGCTTTCACAAATTATTAGCAGGTTGAATTCAATAATATGCCGGGCTCAGTGGCTCAGTCTATTATCCCAGCACTTTGGGAGGCCAAGGCGAGTCGACTGCTGAGCCCATGGATTCGAGACCAGCCCGGACAACTTGGCAAGACCTTGTCTCTGCAATTAAAAACAAAAACAAAAAAACTAGCTGGGCATGGTAGCACAAGCCTGTAATTCCAACTACTTGGAAGGCTGAGGCAGAAGGATTGCCAGAGCCCAACGGGTCAACGCTGGGGTGGCCATGAGTATGCCATGGCACTCCAGCCTGGGCTACAGAATGAGACTCCAACTCAAAAAAAAATTCAACAATATATAAAAAATTATACACCACAACCAAGTAGACTTTAACCCGGGAATGTGAGGCTCATTCAACATTTGAAAATCAATTAATGGAATCCACCACAACAATAAGCTAAAAAAATTTACATGATCACTTCAGTAGATGCAGAAAAAGTATTTAACAAAATCCAACATCCATTCATGATAAAAAAAAATCTTACTAAATTAGGAATTAAGGAAAACTGCCTAAACATAATAAAGAATATCTACAAAAAACCTACAGCTAACATCATACTTAATGGCAAGAAGCTAGAAACTTTCTCACTAAGTTCAGGATCAAGGCAAGGATGACCCCTCTCACCACTCCTCCGAAACATCATCCCAGAAGCCTGAGCTAATGCAGCACAACAAGAAAAGGAAACAAAAGGTATACAGATTGAGACTGAAGAAATACATTGTCTTTGTTTACAGATGACATAATCATCTATTGCAGAAATCTAAAAGAATCGATGGGGAAAACCTGCAACTAATAAAAGATTTTATAGCAAGGTTGCATATACAAGATTAACATAAAAAGTCAATCATTGCCCTAAATACTAGCAATACACAAGTGGAATCTGAAACACAAAAGCACAATACCATTTACATTACAACCCCAAAAGTGAAAACAGGCAAAAACCTAATAAAATATGTACAAGATCTATATGTAGAAAACTATAAAACTCTGATGAACAAAATCAAAGAAGAACTAAATAAATGAAGAAATATTCTATGTTCATGGACAAAAAGACAACACTGTCAAGATGTCAGTTCTTCCCAACTTGATTTATAGATTCAATGAAGTCCCAATAAAAATCCCAGCAAGTTATTTTAGTCTTCAACAAACTTATTTTGAAGTTTATATGAGAGGCAAAGACCCAGAATCACTAACACAATGTTGAAGGGAGAGAACAAAGTTGGAAGACTGACATTACCTGACTTCAAGACTTATTATAAGGCTATAGTAAATCAAGATCCTGTAGTACTAGTGAAAGAAGAGACAAAAAGATCAGTGGAATAGAGTAGGGAACCCAGAAATAGACACATATAAGTATATTCAACTGATTTTTAAAAAAATATTATCTCACTCTATCACCCATGCTGGAGTGCTGTGGCGTGATCATAGCTCACTGCAGTCTCAAACTCCTGGGCAATTCTCCTACCTCATCCACCTTAGTAGCTGGGACTACAGGCATGTGACACCATGCTCAGCTAACTCAAGACAATGGAGCAAAGGCAATACAAAAAACAAAAACAGTCTTTTCAATAAATGGTGCTGCAACAACTGGATATCCACATGCAAAGAAATAGATACACAGACCTTACACCCTTCACAACAATTAACTCAAAATGGAAAATAGAACGAAAATGATAAAACTCCTAAAAGACAACACAGGAGAAAACCAGATGGCAATGACTTTTTAGATACACCAAGGAACAACCCGTGAAAGAAATAATTAATAAGCTTAGTTTATTAAAATTAAATACCTCTGGGGTAACTCCCTCGGGTCCCCTCCCACTGTGGGAGCTTTTCTCTCCTCTCAATAAATCCTGCTTTAAAAAAAAAAGTAAATGTCTCTGCTTTCCAAAAGACAGTGTTAAGAAAATGAGAAGACAAGGCATAGACTGGGAGAAAATATTTTCAAAAGACACATCTGATAAAGAATTGTTATCCAAAATATACCAAGAACTCTCAAAGCTCAATAATAAGAAAACAGACACCCCAATTAAAAATTAGCCAAAGACCTTAACAGACACTTCACCAAAGAAGATATGCCGATGGCAAATAAGCATATAAAAAGAGTGTTCACATCATATGTCATGAGGGAAATGCAAATTAAAAAAACAATAGATACTACTATACACATATTAGAATAGTTAAAATCTAAAACACTGACAACATCAAATGCAGGTGAGGATGTGAAGCAACAGGAACTCTCAATCATTGCTGATAGGAATGCAAGTGGCACAGCCACTTTGGAGGACAGTCTGGTGGTTTCCTACAAAACTAAACATACTTTTAACATATAATCCAGCAATCGTGACCTTGGTATTTACCCAAAGAAGTTGAAAATTTACATCCACTAGATTTAACCATTACACAATGTCTATGTACTTCAAAATATCATGTTGTATATGATTAAAACATATAATGTTATCTGTCAATTTTTTAAAAAGAGAACTTATATCCACACAAAAACCTACACACAGATGTTCACAGAAGCTTTACTCATAATAGCCAAAATTTGGAAGCAAGCAAAATGTCTTCCAGATAAACTAGTGCATCCAGACAGTGGAATTTTATTAAGTGCTAAACGGAAATGTGCTACTGAGCCACAAATAGATAAGAACAAACCTTAAATACATATTACTAAGTGAAAGAAGTTAACCTGAAAAGGCTATTAACTGTATGATTTCAACTATATGACATTCTGGAAAAGGTAAAACTGTGGAGACAGTAAAAAGATCAATGATTACCTGGGGTTAAGGGGCTGCGGGGCAGGAATAAACAGGTGGAACACAGAAGATTTTTAGGGCAGTGAAAATATTGTATATGACACTATACTGATGGTATATGTTATACATTTATCTGAACCCATGTAATGTACAACCCCAAGACTGAACACTAATGTAAACTATGGACTTTGGGGCAATTATGATGTGCCAGTATAGGTTCATCAATAGTAACAGATGTACTCTAGGGGGAGGGGAGGTTGACAATGGGAGAGGTAGGGGCAGAGGACATATGAGAACTCACTGTACCTTCCTCGCAATTCTGCTATGAACCTAAAACTTCTCTAAAAAAACAAACTCTTTAAAAAAATGGAGGGAAGTATTACCACAGACCTAACAGATCTAAAAGGACAATAAAAGAATGCTGTGGACAACGTCATACCAAAAATTTCAACAATTTGGATGAAATGAACAAATTTCTTCAAAAAATACGTACCAAAATTGACATGAGAAATAACAGAAAATCTGAATATTCCTACATCTATTTTAAAAATTAAATTTGTCAAAAGCTTCCCCAAAAGAAAATTCCAGGACTAAGCGGTGCCACTGGTGAATTCTATCAAATATCCAAAAAGAAATAACACCAATCTTACACAAACTTTTAAAAAATTAGGTAGAATTGGATAGGGTAGGACAATTATTAATTTATTTTATGAGGCAAGAATAATTGTAAAACTAAGTAAAATTTGTATTAATATTAAAACCTGACAAAAATATACAGATCAAAGTCACTCATGAATATAAACCCTAAAAT
>NW_007156561.1:0-4537 GCF_000164805.1 Carlito syrichta | reverse complement strand
AAGATCAAAATCATACAAAGTATGCATTAAAGAGCAATGATATGTATAAGAAAGCACCAAATATCTGAAAGTTAAATAAAATATTCTAAACAATGCATGGGTTAAAGATAAAAATCACAAAAAAATGGAAAATATTTTGAAATGACAAATACACAACAATCAACATGTGTGGTATGTATTTTAAGCAATGCTTGGATGAAAATTCACAGCTTTAAATACTTATATTAGAAGAGAAGAAAACTCTAAAGTCAATGACCATTGATTAACTTTAAGAAACTAGAACAAAGAGCAACGTAAAGTAAAATAGAAAAAAGTAAATTACAATGATAAAAGAAAAGTCAATAAAACAGAAAACAGATCAAGAACAGAGGAAATTAACAAAGCCAAAGATGGTTCTTTGAACTTATAAGGAAAATTGACAAATTGCTAGCTAGATATGAACAGGGAAAAAAGAAAAAAACCAATACGAGGAATGGAAAAGAGATTGTCAGAAATGAAGGAAAGGCCATCACTACAAACCCCATAGATATTAAAATGATAATAAAAAATACTATGAACAACACTATGTCCACAAATTTGATAGCCTAGATGAAATGAACGAACTCTGAAAGAAACAATATGCCAAAACACACAAGCAAAAATAGACAATCTGAATTGGCCTAAACCTATTTAAAAACCTGAATCAGTGATTAACAATCTTTCAAAACAGAAAGCTCACAAAGTTCACTGGTAAATTCTATTAAACATTTAAGGAAAAAATTATACCAATTCTCTTCGATCTCTCTCACAGGAAAGAAACAAAGGGAATACCTCCCTCTCATTCTATGAGGCCAACATTACCCTAATACCAAAACCAGACAAAGACATTACAAGAAAACTATAAACCAGTACCTCTCATAAATATTGATGCAAAAAAGCTTTCACAAATTATTAGCAGGTTGAATTCAATAATATGCCGGGCTCAGTGGCTCAGTCTATTATCCCAGCACTTTGGGAGGCCAAGGCGAGTGGACTGCCTGAGCCCATGGATTCGAGACCAGCCCGGACAACTTGGCAAGACCTTGTCTCTGCAATTAAAAACAAAAACAAAAAAACTAGCTGGGCATGGTAGCACAAGCCTGTAATTCCAACTACTTGGAAGGCTGAGGCAGAAGGATTGCCAGAGCCCAACGGGTCAACGCTGGGGTGGCCATGAGTATGCCATGGCACTCCAGCCTGGGCTACAGAATGAGACTCCAACTCAAAAAAAAATTCAACAATATATAAAAAATTATACACCACAACCAAGTAGACTTTAACCCGGGAATGTGAGGCTCATTCAACATTTGAAAATCAATTAATGGAATCCACCACAACAATAAGCTAAAAAAATTTACATGATCACTTCAGTAGATGCAGAAAAAGTATTTAACAAAATCCAACATCCATTCATGATAAAAAAAAATCTTACTAAATTAGGAATTAAGGAAAACTGCCTAAACATAATAAAGAATATCTACAAAAAACCTACAGCTAACATCATACTTAATGGCAAGAAGCTAGAAGCTTTCTCACTAAGTTCAGGATCAAGGCAAGGATGACCCCTCTCACCACTCCTCCGAAACATCATCCCAGAAGCCTGAGCTAATGCAGCACAACAAGAAAAGGAAACAAAAGGTATACAGATTGAGACTGAAGAAATACATTGTCTTTGTTTACAGATGACATAATCATCTATTGCAGAAATCTAAAAGAATCGATGGGGAAAACCTGCAACTAATAAAAGATTTTATAGCAAGGTTGCATATACAAGATTAACATAAAAAGTCAATCATTGCCCTAAATACTAGCAATACACAAGTGGAATCTGAAACACAAAAGCACAATACCATTTACATTACAACCCCAAAAGTGAAAACAGGCAAAAACCTAATAAAATATGTACAAGATCTATATGTAGAAAACTATAAAACTCTGATGAACAAAATCAAAGAAGAACTAAATAAATGAAGAAATATTCTATGTTCATGGACAAAAAGACAACACTGTCAAGATGTCAGTTCTTCCCAACTTGATTTATAGATTCAATGAAGTCCCAATAAAAACCCCAGCAAGTTATTTTAGTCTTCAACAAACTTATTTTGAAGTTTATATGAGAGGCAAAGACCCAGAATCACTAACACAATGTTGAAGGGAGAGAACAAAGTTGGAAGACTGACATTACCTGACTTCAAGACTTATTATAAGGCTATAGTAAATCAAGATCCTGTAGTACTAGTGAAAGAAGAGACAAAAAGATCAGTGGAATAGAGTAGGGAACCCAGAAATAGACACATATAAGTATATTCAACTGATTTTCAAAAAAATAGTATCTCACTCTATCACCCATGCTGGAGTGCTGTGGCATGATCATAGCTCACTGCAGTCTCAAACTCCTGGGCAATTCTCCTACCTCAGCCACCTTAGTAGCTGGGACTACAAGCATGTGACACCATGCTCAGCTAACTCAAGACAATGGAGCAAAGGCAATACAAAAAACAAAAACAGTCTTTTCAACAAATGGTGCTGCAACAACTGGATATCCACATACAAAGAAAATAGATACACAGACCTTACACCCTTCACAAAAATTAACTCAAAATGGAAAACAGAACGAAAATGATAAAACTCCTAAAAGACAACACAGGAGAAAACCAGATGGCAATGACATTTTAGATACACCAAGGAACAACCCGTGAAAGAAATAACTAATAAGCTTAGTTTATTAAAATTAAATACCTCTGGGGTAACTCCCTCGGGTCCCCTCCCACTGTGGGAGCTTTTCTCTCCTCTCAATAAATCCTGCTTTAAAAAAAAAAGTAAATACCCCTGCTTTCCAAAAGACAGTGTTAAGAAAATGAGAAGACAAGGCATAGACTGGGAGAAAATATTTGCAAAAGACACATCTAATAAAGAATTGTTATCCAAAATATACCAAGAACTCTCAAAGCACAATAATAAGAAAACAGACAACCCAATTAAAAATGAGCCAAAGACCTTAACAGACACTTCACCAAAGAAGATATGCCGATGGCAAATAAGCATATAAAAAGAGTGTTCACATCATATGTCATGAGGGAAATGCAAATTAAAAAAACAATAGATACTACTATACACATATTAGAATAGTTAAAATCTAAAACACTGACAACATCAAATGCAGGTGAGGATGTGAAGCAACAGGAACTCTCAATCATTGCTGATAGGAATGCAAGTGGCACAGCCACTTTGGAGGACAGTCTGGTGGTTTCCTACAAAACTAAACATACTTTTAACATATAATCCAGCAATCGTGACCTTGGTATTTACCCAAAGAAGTTGAAAATTTACATCCACTAGATTTAACCATTACACAATGTCTATGTACTTCAAAATATCATGTTGTATATGATTAAAACATATAATGTTATCTGTCAATTTTTTAAAAAGAGAACTTATATCCACACAAAAACCTACACACAGATGTTCACAGAAGCTTTACTCATAATAGCCAAAATTTGGAAGCAAGCAAAATGTCTTCCAGATAAACTAGTGCATCCAGACAGTGGAATTTTATTAAGTGCTAAACGGAAATGTGCTACTGAGCCACAAATAGATAAGAACAAACCTTAAATACATATTACTAAGTGAAAGAAGTTAACCTGAAAAGGCTATTAACTGTATGATTTCAACTATATGACATTCTGGAAAAGGTAAAACTGTGGAGACAGTAAAAAGATCAATGATTACCTGGGGTTAAGGGGCTGCGGGGCAGGAATAAACAGGTGGAACACAGAAGATTTTTAGGGCAGTGAAAATATTGTATATGACACTATACTGATGGTATATGTTATACATTTATCTGAACCCATGTAATGTACAACCCCAAGACTGAACACTAATGTAAACTATGGACTTTGGGGCAATTATGATGTGCCAGTATAGGTTCATCAATAGTAACAGATGTACTCTAGGGGGAGGGGAGGTTGACAATGGGAGAGGTAGGGGCAGAGGACATATGAGAACTCACTGTACCTTCCTCGCAATTCTGCTATGAACCTAAAACTTCTCTAAAAAAACAAACTCTTTAAAAAAATGGAGGGAAGTATTACCACAGACCTAACAGATCTAAAAGGACAATAAAAGAATGCTGTGGACAACGTCATACCAAAAATTTCAACAATTTGGATGAAATGAACAAATTTCTTCAAAAAATACGTACCAAAATTGACATGAGAAATAACAGAAAATCTGAATATTCCTACATCTATTTTAAAAATTAAATTTGTCAAAAGCTTCCCCAAAAGAAAATTCCAGGACTAAGCGGTGCCACTGGTGAATTCTATCAAATATCCAAAAAGAAATAACACCAATCTTACACAAACTTTTAAAAAATTAGGTAGAATTGGATAGGGTAGGACAATTATTAATTTATTTTATGAGGCAAGAATAATTGTAAAACTAAGTAAAATTTGTATTAATATTAAAACCTGACAAAAATATACAGATCAAAGTCACTCATGAATATAAACCCTAAAAT